>NC_084740.1:51687534-51987534 GCF_033978785.1 Entelurus aequoreus
ATACAGTTGGTCGCTACAGCTGTAAGTGCAAGTTAAAGCTCTACTATGCAAAGCGAAAGCCATTTATCAACAACACCCAGAAACGCAGCCGGCTTCGCTGGGCCCGAGATCATCTAAGATGGACTCATACAAAGTGGAAAAATGTTCTTTGGTCTGACGAGTCCACATTTCAAATTGATTTTGGAAATATTCGACATCGTGTCATCCGGACCAAAGGGGAAGCGAACCATCTAGACTGTTATCGACGCAAAGTTCCAAAGCCAGCATCTGTGATGGTATGGGGGTGTATTAGTGCCCAAGGCATGGGTAACTTACACATCTGTGAAGGCACCATTAATGCTGAAAGGTACATACAGGTTTTGGAACAACATATGCTGCCATCTAAAGGCCGTCTTTTTCAAGGACGCCCCTGCTTATTTCAGCAAGACAATGCCAAACTACATTCAGCACGTGTTACACAGTCTGGCTTCGTAAAAAAAAGAGTGCGGGTACTTTCCTGGCCCGCCTGCAGTCCGGACTTGTCTCCCATCGAAAATGTGTGGCGCATTATGAAGCCTAAAATACGACAACGGAGACCCCAGACTGTTGAACGACTGAAGCTCTACATAAAACAAGAATGGGAAAAAATTCCACTTTCAAAGCTTCAACAATTAGTTTCCTCAGTTCCCAATCGTAAATTGAGTGTTGTTAAAAGAAAAGGTGATGTAACAGTGGTGAACATGCCCTTTCCCAACTACTTTGGCACGTGTTGCAGCCATGAAATTCTAAGTTAATGATTATTTGCAAAAAAAATTAAGTTTATGAGTTTGAACATCAAATATCTTGTCTTTGTAGCATATTCAATTGAATATGGGTTGAAAAGGATTTGCAAATCATTGTATTCCTTTTATATTTACATCTAACACAATTTCCCAACTCATATGGAAACGGGGTTTGTATATATATACACATATATAATTTGTATTTATTAATTTATATATGTATATATTTATGTATGTGTGGGAAAAAATCACAAGACTATTTCATCTCTACAGGCCTGTTTCATGAGGGTTTCCTCAATCATCAGGAGATTTTGTATATGTATATATTTATATTTATTTTGAAATTTTTGTTCACATGTTAAAGGTGTTTCAATGAACATACAAGCATGTTTAACATATAGATTCCCTTCTTTCATGAAGACAAGAATATAAGTGGGTGTATTACCTGATTCTGATGACTTGCATTGATTGCAATCAGACAAGATTCACAGTCGTGTTGATAACTTCCACATTTTCTAATTTACATTGTGGAGGAGACAAAAAATTCCAAAAGAGTTTGGTTTTTGGCATCTTATGTGTCCAGCTTCCATGCTCGTATCCTTGACAAGAAATACATTGACGGAAAACTGCGTAGGCTGCTAGCTTGTGTGCGCTAGCTTTCGGAGACTCTTATTTTGTTAGCGCAGGCAGGATGGAGCAGCACTTTTGTTGTGAAGACAGGAACTGTGCGGTCTGTCTTTAAGTTTTTGATGGCAGGTACAGCGCGGGAGTCTATTTCTCACCTTCCTGACAGTGTTTTTTTTTTCCCCAGACTGAGCTGGCAGCAGCTAGCGTCATCTCACAAGATCCTTGTGTGGCTTGAGTGTCAATCAAGTGACGTCATAGTGAAGATTGATGATCGCTCATTTTTAGCTCTATTTTTTTCACTGCCTGGCTGGCAATCGACTGACACACCCTCCACCAACCATGTGATAAAGGCATCTAAAACAATTTATTATTTGCTATTCCTGTTATTATTAAATTAAATGTTTTGAACATTTGTGATAATCTAAATTTCCCCAATATTAGTATAGTTATTAGCTTATTAATTGGATACAGCTGCAAATATTGTTAATGTCCTGTTTGACAATGATTCTGTCAGTTGTTACACAGTAAATTGTAAAGTGACTGTTATTTGTTCTTTATAATTGAGTAATCTTGTATTTTATTTCGGACCCCCCAGGAAGAAAATCAGCAGTTTCAGGTTTTCCAAATAAATATAAAAATAAATAATACATCTTATAGCCGGGCCAATATGCTAATAAATCAAATTCTCCTTATGTTCAGTTATGCCCCAAAGTTGTTGTTTTTTTAGCATACAAACGTAATTGTAAGTTAGTTGGTAACAAAACCACAACAAAATAACCAAAATATTACAAAACCCAAAACCAGTGAAGTTGGCACATTGTGTAACTCGTAAATAAAAACAGAATACAATGATTTGCAAATCCTTTTTGAACTAATATTCTATTAAATAGAAGGCAAAGACAAGATATTTAATGTTCACACTGAGAAACTTAATTTGTTTTTGCAAATAATTATTAACTTAGAATTTAATGGCAGCAACACACTGCAAAAAAGTTGGCACAGGGGAATGTTCACCACTGTGTTACATGGCCTTTCCTTTTAACAACACTCAGTAAACGTTTGGGAACTGAGGAGAAACATTTTTGAAGCTTCTCAGGTGGAATTCTTTCCCATTCTTGCTTGATGTACAGCTTAAGTTGTTCAACAGTCCGGGGGTCTCCCTTGTGCTATTTTAGGCTTCATAATGCGCCACACATTTTCAATGGGAGACAGGTCTGGACTACAGGCAGGCCAGTCTAGTACCCGCACTCTTTTACTATGAAGCCACGTTGATGTAACACGTACAGAATGTGGCATGGCATTGTCTTGCAGGAATAAGCAGGGGCGTCCATGATAACGTTGCTGGGATGGCAACATATGTTGCTCCAAAACCTGTATGTACCTTTCAGCATTAATGGTGCCTTCACAGATGTGTAAGTTACCCATGTCTTGGCCACCAATTCACCTCCATACCATCACACATGCTGGCTTTTCAACTTTGCGCCTATAACAATCCGGATGGATCTTTTCCTCTTTGGTCCGGAGGACACGACGTCCACAGTTTCCAAAAACAATTTGAAATGTGGACTCGTCAGACCACAGAACACTTTTCCACTTTGCATCAGTCCATCTTAGATGAGCTCAGGCCCAGCGAAGCTGGCGGCGTTTCTGGGTGTTGTTGATAAATGGCTTTGGCTTTGCATAGTAGAGTTTTAACTTGCACTTACAGATGTAGCGACCAACTGTAGTTACTGATAGTGGTCTTCTTAAGTGTTCCTGAGCCCATGTGGTGATATCCTTTACACACTGATGTCGCTTTTTGATGCAGTACCGCCTGAGGGATAGAAGGACCGTAATATCATCGCTTATGTGCAGTGATTTCTCCAGATTCTCTGAACCTTTTGATGATATTACAGAGCGTAGATGGTGAAAACCCTAAATTCCTTGCAATAGCTGGTTGAGAAATGTTGTTCTTAAACTGTTCGACAATTTACTCACGCATTTGTTGACAAAGTGGTGACCCTCGCCCCATCCTTGTTTGTGAATGACTGAGCATTTCATGGAAGCTGCTTTTATACCCAATCATGGCACCCACCTGTTCCCAATTTGCCTGTTCACCTGTGGGATGTTCCAAATAAGTGTTTGATGAGCATTCCTCAACTTTCTCAGTCTTTTTTGCCACCTGTGCCATCTTTTTTCAAACACGTTGCAGGCATCAAATTCCAAATGAGCTAATATTTGAAAGAAATAAAGTTTTCCAGTTTGAACGTGTCTTATCCTTTGTTAAAAAGGATTTGCAAATCATTGTATTCTCTTTTTATTAACCATTTACACAACGTGCCAACTTCACTGGTTGTAGGTTTTGTAGAAGTAGCCACAACCAGAATAATAAAATATTTAAAATGAATACCTATGTGACATTGCCAATCAAATCTCAGCATTAATAACGTTATAAATGGCTAAATTAGCATAAAGCTGCTGTATTATAATGTATTTTTTAATTATGCAAATGTAGCTAAATAAGTGGATGTTCCGTGTACAATACACACTAGCACCGTTTTCACCAACAAATGCCTTTTAGAAAACATGAGCAAACATTCCTGGTGGTCATAGCAGCTGGAGCAGAAAGAAAGCTGAACTATTCCTCATGGCCAGCAGGAGAAGACTCCTCCAAAAGTCAGTATTGAACTCTGCTGAAGGGAGCATATCTGTGTCGTACTTCTGAGTAACTGACCTTAGGACCTTCGTAGAGGAAGGCGTCCCAAATCTTGAAGAGGATGTCGCTGACCACGCTGTCCACAAACACCACCAGGAACCAGTTGAAGGTGATGAGGGAGAAGTCCACCTTGTGCTGCTCAAAGTGGGCGTGGAGTCGGGGCAGTTTCTCGCTCATCAAGTCCTTGAAGACCCGCTGGTCCACCTGCATGGACACCACCCTCAACATTACTTAGGACTAGATAAAAAAAAAAGTGGGAAACTTGTTGTACCTGCGAGCCAAGCAGAGTCTTGGTGTAATAATCTCTTGGCATGAAAACTTCCACAATGGCTATGAGGCTCCAAAAGGCGTCTTCTTGGTCCAGATAGAGCAAGGCAATAGCTGCCAGTCTGAAATATGCAACGCAATGAAGGGTGAAATCTGTGGTTCCAAAGTGTGGTTGGCCAACCAAAACATACACTAATGCCACACTGATGTAAAATAGGACATTTAAAGGCCTACTGAAATGATTTTTTTTATTTAAACGGGGATAGCAGATCCATTCTATGTGTCATACTTGATCATTTCGCGATATTGCCATATTTTTGCTGAAAGGATTTAGTATAGAACAATGACGATAAAGTTCGCAACTTTTGGTCTCTGATAAAAAAAAGCCTTGCCCCTACCGGAAGTAGCGTGACGTCACCGGAGGAAGGGCTGCTCACATTTTCCTATTGTTTTCAATGCAGCGAGAGAGATTCGGACCGAGAAAGCGACAATTACCCCATTAATTTGAGCCAGGATGAAAGATTTGTGGATGAGGAACGTGAAAGTGAAGGACTAGCGTGCAGTGCAGGACGTATCTTTTTTCGCTCTGGCCATAACTTAGGTACAAGGGTTCATTGGATTCCACACTCTCTCCTTTTTCTATTGTGGATCACGGATTTGTATTTTAAACCACCTCGGATACTATATCCTCTTGAAAATGAGAGTCGAGAACGCGAAATGGACATTCACAGTGACTTTTATCTCCACGACAATACATCGGTGAAGCTCTTTAGCTATGGAGCTAACGTGATAGCATCGTGCTTAAATGCAGATACAAACAAAATAAATAAACCCCTGACTGGAAGGATAGACAGAAGATCAACAATACTATTAAACCATAGACATGTAAATACACGGTTAATGCTTTCCAGGCTGGCGAAGCTTAACAATGCTGTTGCTAACGACGCCATTGAAGCTAACTTAGCAACGAGACCTCACAGAGCTATGCTAAAAACATTGACGCTCCACCTACGCCAGCCAGCCCTCATCTGCTCATCAACACCCGTGCTCACCTGCGTTCCAGCGATCGACGGAGCGACGAAAGACTTCACCTGATCATAGATGCGGTCGGCGGCCCGGAGACGGAGGAAGTCAAGGTGAGGTCGGCGGCTAGCGCATCTGCTATCCATCTCAAAGTCCTCCTGGTTGTGTTGCTGTAGTCCGCCGCTAATACACCGATCCCACCTACAACTTTCTTCTTTGCAGTCTTCATTGTTCATTAAACAAATTGCAAAAGATTCACCAACACAGATGTCCAGAATACTGTAGAATTTTGAGATGAAAACAGAGCTTTTTGTATTGGCTTCAATGGGGCCGAATATTTCCGTTTCAACGATTGACGTCACGCGCATACGTCAGCATACATAAACGTTTTCAACCGGAAGTTTAGCGGGAAATTTAAAATTGCACTTAATAAGTTAACCCCGCCGTATTGGCATGTGTTGCAATGTTAAGATTTCATCATTGATATATAAACTATCAGACTGCGTGGTCGGTAGTAGTGGCTTTCAGTAGGCCTTTAGGAAGTAAATACATTTTGCATAGAAGTGTAATCATTAGAGACTTCCCTTATTAGGGTATGTATTTGGCCGTATTTGAAGACAATTAGTAGCTGTAAACTATATTAGGCTATTCATGTTTCAAAAGGATGAACATTTCCTTCTATAAAAGTTATGGAAACTTTCGGAAGACTTGACATAGAACATATTCAAAGATGGACACTTTCATTTAGATTCATGTGAATACAGAGCAGGACGTACTGTTTATTTATAACTGGGTGTCCAACTTGCATCACTATTTCAGCTACTTTGAAAAATAAGAAATGTGAGGTGATGTTTTGATCCAACATCTGTGAAGACCAAGTCTTCCAAGAAGATGTGGTTCATATCACCGCAGCTGATCTGTCTTACAATACCTTGGAGAGGCACGATTACAGCAAGGATACAGCAACTGTACTACACAAACAAGGGCATCAATTTGCATCTACGGACTGAATGTGGATGTGTTTAGCTTCCTGGAGATCGTCGGACATGTGTAAGTAATCACAGCGAGCTGCAACCAAAAAAAGAGATCAGCATTGTCATCTGAAAAAGGTAAACAAGCGTGTTTGTTTCAACAACTGTTTAAACTAAAGAAGAGTAAATGGTGCACTATGTTTGAGTGTGTTTACCACATTATCAATTAGTAACTCTACCTTGTTTGCAAGATTATTGCAAACTGCAAAGACTTTTAAAATGTGCACTTAATTTTGACTATACTTATTTCCAACACGTTTCGAGCAAATCAATGACTTGCAGTTCAGTAAAACATTTAAAAACGTTCCTGTATGACATTCTGACTACTAAATTGCATTTATACCTAAATATTGTGTTATTTTCTTCAAGTTTTAATTATACAAGCTAATAATAACAAGTGATGAATCATGATTAATCACAGGTTTAGTGTGATAAAAAAAATCACAAATCTCTCAAAATATTTTAGTAGGACTTTGGTAAGCTACGAAGCCACACTACTTTGACTGATTGTTGAAGCATTACAGCTACCATAGTCAAACTTACTGTGCTTCAACATACGAGTAATATTATATGTTTTGTTATTTCAAGGACTCCATAATAGCACCACTTGGGGGGCATTATCTGGTGTTTTGTTTCGACCTATCATACAAAACAAACTTTTCTTACCTATTGGTACCTGCTGTTGTGTATTTGGGATCTGCATAAGTCCCGAATAAGCTCCTTCTTTTTCTCTGTCCTCTTGTTGAGGGGCATTCATCTTCCGTGGTTGCCATTTCTAATACAAAGTAGCATATAGTATCTTTGTATACATTTTTTAATATTATTTAAATCTTTAAAACATATATTGCATTTTTACTTTGGTTTATTTTTAAAGGCCTACTGAAATGAAATGTTCTTATTTAAACGGGGATAGCAGGTCCATTCTATGTGTCATACTTGATCATTTCGCGATATTGCCATATTTTTGCTGAAAGTATTTAGTAGAGAACATCGAAGATAAAGTTCGCAACTTTTGGTCGCTGATAAAAAAGCCTTGCCTGTACCGGAAGTAGCGTGACGTCACAGGTTGTGGAGCTCCTCACATCTGCACATTGTTTACAATCATGGCCACCAGCAGGGAGAGCGATTCGGACCGGGAAAGCGACGATTACCCCATTAATTTGAGCGAGGATGAAAGATTTGTGGATGAGGAAAGTGAGAGTGAAGGATTAGAGGGCAATGGAAGCGATTCAGATAGGGAAGATGCTTTGAGAGGCGGGTGGGACCTGATATTCAGCTGGGAATGACTAAAACAGTAAATAAACACAAGACATATATATACTCTATTAGCCACAACACAACCAGGCTTATATTTAATATGCCACAAATTAATCCGCATAACAAACACCTCCCCCCTCCCGTCCATATAACCCACCAATACAACTCAAACACCCGCACAACACACTCAATCCCACAGCCCAAAGTACCGTTCACCGCTGCAAAGTTCATACAGCACATATATTTCCCCAAAGTTACGTACGTGACATGCACATAGCGGCACGCGATCAAATGTTTGGAAGCCAAAGCTGCGTACTCACGGTAGCGCGTCTGCTATCCAACTCAAAGTCCTCCTGGTTGTGTTGCTGCAGCCGGCCGCTAATACACCGCTTCCCACCTACAGCTTTCTTCTTTGCTGTCTTCATTGTTCATTAAACAAATTGCAAAAGATTCACCAACACACATGTCCAGAATACTGTGGAATTTTGCGATGAAAACAGACACATAATAGCTGGCCACAATGGTGTCCCAATATGTCCACTACAATCCGTGACGTCACGCGCAAAAGTCATCATATCGAGACGTTTTCAGCAGAATATTTCGCGGGAAATTTATAATTGCACTTTACTAATCTAACCCGGCCGTATTGGCATGTGTTGCAATGTTAAGATTTCATCATTGATATATAAACTATCAGACTGCGTGGTCGGTAGTAGTGGCTTTCAGTAGGCCTTTAAGTGACAAACTGCTGAAAGAAATCAATTCAAGTCCGAATCGTGATTGTTATCTATTCCGATTCTAAATCAATTCATAATTTTCAATAATCTATTTTTTTTAAGATTCAATGTTTTAAAAATAAATGTTTAAGGCTATCTTCGCATTCACTCGATGCGTGTATGTCGTATGTCAGCATTCTAGAGACACATTTGTAACCTGTAATAAAAAGGTTGTATTATCATTTTCATACCAAATAATTTATTGGGGGAATCTTGTTGAGTTGAGAATCAATTCTGAATCAAATCATCAGCCCAAGAATTGGAATTGTTGTTAGAGTTACATCCTATACATGTTTTAATTGTTGGGCTTGGAATTAAAAGTAAAAACAGGTTATTAATTATTGATGTTTTAACCAATATCAAGCTGCAAAAGTTAACATAAGTCTAAGTAAGCTAATTGGCAACGGCTATATTTTTCCTACTAACCACGTTATTAAACTCTAAATAAACAGTAAATGTGATGCGATAAAATTAAACTACATCTTTGATGATGACCACCCTATTGGGTGAAAATGAATATGGTAACAGAACATTTATGAGTACCTGTTGAGTCCCTGGCAGTATCCAATGTCAGGGTTCCTCCAGGAAAAAGCCACTAGAACATTCCTAAGTTTCTGGATGCCGGTGGCACTGGGCGAGGAGTAGTGTTTGTTGTTGGGTAAAGTCCGCAGCAAGTCCAGCTCAATCTGCTTGGTTGCCGGGTTGGGCTTCTCCCGGGCCACATTTAGCAAAGTCTCGTAATAGTCAGCCGCCAAGGGATCCCGGAACTTTTTGACGTGGACGGAGACACACCAGCGCCACATCCGAGAGCGATGTTCGTGGGGAATGCCGCAGCGGATCAGAGCCTTGAGCTCAGGGGAGCGCACCAAGTTGCGGTTCATTGTGCTGGCCAGATAGTTCTCCCACTTGACTCCGATAGACACCTCTTGATCCGTCATGGACAGGGATTTGAGCTCCAAGGCTCTCACCTTGGCCACCAACATCTCCTCTTCCTCCTCCTCTTCAGGCAACGTTTTGAAGCCATACACGTCATACTCACTGTCAATGAGATCACAGGACATGGTATCAACCAACGTTTGTGCATATTGCTACATAAGCAGTTTGAGGGGCACTATTTGGACAAGAGTATTGGGAAACCTGGGCCATAGCACCTATAGGAAATCAAAATAGGACAAGGTCACAAATGTTCTAATTCATTCCAGGTGTTAGATGTGCTTAAAGTGGGAGAAGCTCTTCTACATCACACTCATTAAAATATCTTTAATCATGGTAAAGTGACACATTTAGACCAGTGTTGTTCAACTGAATTGTTTTGGGGGCCACATTTCCAGAAAGCAAAAGACCAGGCTGTTGGACTTCTCCCTTCACTATTATTCTAATTTTGTATATTCCGGAACCCTCATGGCATTCAATCGATCATAACTGGACAGTTTGGTTTGTCTTGGAAGACGTTTCGTCTGTCATCCGAGTAGGCTTCATCAGTTCGTGCTCATAGACTTACATTGGTCAGATCTAGTATAGCGGTTGGTGCTAAACCCCAAATGTTTACAGGGTTTCCCACACATTAATTTATTTGTGGCGGCCCGCCACGAAAGAATTACGTGCGCCAAAAATAAATTAAAAAAAATAAAAAAATTAAAAAATTAAAAAAAATTTTTTTTTTTTTTTTTTTGTCCTCTCTAGGTTGTCAGGCAAATCATATAGTTGATGTAGATGCCCATATCGGCTGTTCAGATTTACTTTACAAAAGAGAAGTGTAGGATACTTCTCTTGTTGCCTTATTTGTATTTGACTTTATTAAATGTATTTATATTAGAAACACAACATGTGTATATAACAAAGGGTGCAAATTCTGCAGGCAGTAGGAAACACATGGTTAAGTGTAGGGAGTAAAACTGATGGCAGTCTAAAGTTCAAGATTTTTGGAGCTCTTTGTTCAGTGGATCAGATGTTTGATGAAGCTCTGTGTCTATCTACCACCACTACTGTTTTCTGTTTATTTGTTACTGACTGTGGCAGGACACCTCTGCCTCTGTTTCACTTTATGTTGCTGGTAAATAATATGGTTGTAGTAGTAGGCTAAAGTTAAATTATTTAGTATGCACTAATTAAAGGGGCAGAGCTTTGAGACATTTTAGCTTTTATATTTTATAAGATATATTTTTTGCAAGAACCACAATTAATAAATATATTTCAGTGAATAACTTATTGTTCAAATCTGTATATAAATATGTACATCAAGTGTTGTAATTATATTGTAAAATGGATGGATGGATGGATGGACCTTTAAAATGTTGGAGTGTTTTACTTGTTTTAAAGGCCTACTGAAACCCACTACTACCGACCACGCAGTCTGATAGTTTATATATCAATGATCAGAGGTGGGACCAAGTCATTGCTTTGCAAGTCACAAGTAAGTCTCAAGTCTTTGCCCTCAAGTCTCGAGTCAAGTCCCGAGTCAAGACAGGCAAGTCCCGAGTCAAGTCCAAAGTCAAGACTGGAAAGTCTCAAGTCAAGTCACAAGTCCTGCATTTTGAGTTTCGAGTCCTTTCAAGTCCTTTTGACCACAGACTAATATTTTTACACAGATTGTGTATGCTTTTAAACCGCTGTATTTATTAATTAAAACAAGTGCATTTGAAATAGCAGGAAAGAAAATAGTACTGACATTGCAATTCATAATAGCACTATTAACCAGTCATTTTAATAGTTTAAACAATTTTAAACATTTAACTCATTCCTTTACAGAATAAACACATTTGCAAAAACAAGTGCAACTGTACTTATTTGTACAAAAGTGTTAACATTGTATTTCCATGGCATATTGTATTGTAACTAGTTCCACAGCAGTTTCTATTATCTCATTGATCTCATCTCATACTGTATGTGTGTTGATGTGTGCGTACACATGAAAAACATAACAAAAACATGAACATAACAATGAACAGAGTTGTACTTTTTAGATGTCAGGGCCCTATGCAATATGTACACATATTCTTAATATAGTATATATTTTAACTGACCTTTATTTGACTATGTTTGTCTTTTTGTAGGTGGCTAAAATACGCGGTGCTGCTGACCGCCGTCTAACGTTATGTTACTGTGTGTGATACATTGACTAACGTAACGTTACCTGTAGGTACCTCATGCAACCCTGCTTAAAAAATCACTTGACAAAAAGTATGAATAAGGTACCAAACTGCAGTGGACGCAACATATTGCCGTGTTTGAAATGACGTTATAACCATAAACATCTTATAAGTAGACGCAATATTGGTTGCTGTGACGCGAGCAATTTGCATCTTGAAGTGGTGATGAGGAGCCGGCGAGCAGCCTAAACTGACAGTTGACAGGTAGAAAACAAAGATGCCGAGCTGGTGTTCAGCGTTT
Organism: Entelurus aequoreus; assembly: GCF_033978785.1. Classification (NCBI taxonomy): domain Eukaryota; kingdom Metazoa; phylum Chordata; class Actinopteri; order Syngnathiformes; family Syngnathidae; genus Entelurus; species Entelurus aequoreus. The sequence continues at coordinate 51,699,362 of NC_084740.1, forward strand.
TCCTGCTCAAATGAGCGGACTGTTGAAAATAGGAATCGGGGGATTACTTTTCACAAGTAAGATTTAACATTAATGTACTATTGGTTGTATTTTATGAGTTGAGAAGGAGCAAAGATCTTCAATATTTGTATGTGAAAATCACAAATAAATCTTCTGGGGGAGGATGACGCCCCTACAGGGGTTTGGTTTACAAACTTTCAGCCCCACCTAAAACAAAATTCACCAGCCGCCATTGATTATAATGCATTCTCATTTTAGGCAAAATATAAGACAATACTTTCTTAACAGTATAATTGTAACCAGGAATAAGTCTTCAAGTAACAATATTCAAATACTAACATTGTTGGGTAAAACAGAATTTGGTTTTATTCTGAATCCAGTGAAACAGATTGGTGGTTTTAGCTGATATAAAGACTTTCAGGTGTTTATATATGTTTAAGTATTTGGCAGACGCTTTTATCCAAAGCGACATACATAAAAAATACATATATAACAATCACTGTAAACATTATCATTTAAGGGAAGAATGTAATACAACATATCAATACAAAGTGTCAAGACAGAAGAAACTCTCTGCTGCTGCAGCAACAGAGGTACGGTCTATAAGATATATAGATATCTAATGTATTCATACATTGTTTATGTAGCATGTATATATAACGTCATCATATTGTTTCTTCAATTTAAAAATAGCTGACCGTTTTTTCCCCCTTCTCTGGGATTATATTCCCAGTTTTAATCTCGGACGTCTGGTCACTAGCGTATAAGAATATTCTATTACTGTTAAGAAAACTATGAATAATAAAACATGTGTCCGTTATCATAGCTACACGTATGACAAAAAAGCGCGTGAAAATGAGTGGTAATCAGTGAGGTAAAATGAATTAAATGCGCTGACAGTTCATTGCTCCTGCCAAATGAATTGCACTGAGTGGAGCGGATCACCACTCCAAGATGGCGGCCCCGCGTCTCGTCTGCGCCAGTAGGCAGTAGCGCTCGATGCTGTGTACCCTTATAAGATGTCTATGGTTATAACGTTAGCAGTGAGTTTACAGCCTCACTGATTTAACTACACAGCAAATAAAAGTCATGTTACTTAGCCAATAAACGTTAGCTTACATTCAAAACTTACCCTTCTTTGTGCAACTTCAAATGTCGAACGAAGTTGGAAGTTGTTGCGTCTCCGTCTGTAATATTCCAACTGCGTGATTTGCATACGGCAATTCGTTGACCAAGTCGTAGTTTTTATACCCGAACGAAACCAACTTTGGTATAAATCTTTCTCACTGGCGCGTTGTTTGACAACTCTTGTTCATTGGTTGTCCTGCAATTTGATTGGCTGAATGCTGTGTGATGAAAACAATGTAGATCTAATTTGATTGGCTGTTGTACTGACAGCACACCAGCTGACAGGCAGCACACACGCTGATAGACAGACAGACACGTACAAAATGAAAGATACGGAGCGCTCCCAAATAACTTTTTAAGCTTTAGGTTTTGGGGAAAGTAGCAAGTCATGTCAAGTCAAAAGGCTCAAGTCCAAGTGAAGTCACAAGTCATTGATGTTAAAGTCTAAGTCGAGTTGCAAGTCTCTTTACATTTTGTCAAGTCGAGTCTAAAGTCATCAAATTCATGACTCGAGTCTGACTCGAGTCCAAGTCATGTGACTCGAGTCCACACCTCTGTCAATGATGAAATCTTAACATTATAACACATGCCAATACGGCCGGGTTAACTTATAAAGTGACATTTTAAATTTGCCGCTAAACTTCCGGTTCGAAACGCCTCTGAGGATGACGTATGCGCGTGACGTAGACCGGGGAACACGGGTATGCCTTCCACATTGAAGCCAATACGAAAAAGCTCTGTTTTCATTTCATAATTCCACAGTATTCTGGACATCTGTGTTCGTGAATCTGTTGCAATCATGTTCATTGCATTATGGAGAAGGAAGCTGAGCAAGCAAAGAAGAAAGTTGTCGGTGCGAAATGGACGTATTTTTCGAACGTAGTCAGCAACAACAGTACACAGCCGGCGCTTCTTTGTTTACATTCCCGAAAGATGCAGTCAAGATGGAAGAACTCGGATAACAGAGACTCTAACCAGGAGGACTTTTGACTTCGATACACAGACGCCTGTAGAGAACTGGGACAACACAGACTCTTACCAGGATTACTTTGATTTGGATGACAAAGACGCAGACGTGCTACAGTGAGTATGCAGCTTTGGCTTCTAAACATTTGATCGCTTGACCGTATGTGCGCAACTTTTTTTTGCGTATGTACGTAACTTTTTTAAAATATATAAGCTTTATGAACCTTGGTTTAGGTGAACGGTCTTTTGGGCTGAGTGATTGTGTGTGTTGATCAGGTGTTTGAATTGTATGGCGTGTTCTATGGAGCTAGGAGCTAGCATAGGAGCTAGGAGCTAGCATAACACGTACCGTACCGTACGTGCGCGTCACGTACATAACTTTTAAAAATATATAAGCTTTATGAACCTTGGGTTAGGTGAACGGTCTTTTGGGCTGAGTAATTGTGTGTGTTGATCAGGTGTTTGAATTGTATTGGCGTGTTCTATGGAGCTAGGAGCTAGCATAGGAGCTAGGAGCTAGCATAACACGTACCGTACCGTACGGTGCGCGTCACGTACGTAACTTTTTAAAAATATATAAGCTTATGAACCTTGGGTTAGGTGAACGGTCTTTTGGGCTGAGTGATTGTGTGTGTTGATCAGGTGTTTGAATTGTATTGGCGTGTTCTATGGAGCTAGGAGCTAGCAGAGGAGCTAGGAGCTAGCATAACAAACACGCAGGTGTTATTATGCAGGATTAATTTGTGGCATATTAAATATAAGCCTGGTTGTGTTGTGGCTAATAGAGTATATATATGTCTTGTGTTTATTTACTGTTGTAGTCATTCCCAGCTGAATATCAGGTACCGTGAGTATGCAGCCTTGGCTGCTAAACATTTGATAACTTGACCGTATGTGCGCGTCACGTACGTAACTTTTAAAAATATATAAGCTTTATGAACCTTGGGTTAGGTCAGGGGTCGGCAACCTTTACCACTCAAAGAGCCATTTTGGCAAGTTTCACAAATTAAAGAAAGTGATGGGAGCCACAAAAAAATTTACAATTTAAAATGAAAAACACTGCATACAGAGCTTAAATGCTTTGTGCTATATTAACCAGGGGTCTCCGACACACGCACCGGCACGCACTTTAATGTGTACATTTGATGTTAGTGCAGCCCGCGAGTTTTGAATGAATGGCGCTTGATAGCGTCATACTTGCCAATCCTCTCATTTTTCCCCGGGAGACTCCCGAATATCAGAGCGTGATGACACCGCCCCCTCTACAGCCTGCCCCTAACAGTGTACCTGCTTGACCACACGTAAGTGACAGCAAGGCGTACTACCTCAGCAACCACACATCTTACACTGACGGTGCCAATACCCAGAATCCCATGCAGCACTAACTCTTCCGTACTAGTTCAGCAAGCACACATCTTACACTGACGGTACCAATACACATCTGACACTGACGGTACCAATACACATCTTACACTGACGGTACCAATACCCAGAATCCCATGCAGCACTAACTCTTCCGCTCAACCAACGCAAGGAGAGGGGGGGGGGGGGGGTTGTGGTAGCGGGGTGTATAATCTAGACCGGAAGAGTTAGGACTGCATGGGATTCTGGGTAATGGTTGTGTTGTGTTTATGTTGTGTTACAGTGCAGATGTTCTCCAGAAATGTGTTTTTCATTCTTTTTTGGTGTGGGTTCACAGTGTGGCGCATATTTGTAACGTAACAATGTTAAAGTTGTTTGATACGGCTACCGTCAGTGTAAGCTGTGTGGCTGATGAGTAAGTATGCTTTGCTGTCTCCTGTGTGTGCGATTAATAACAACATGCAACATGCGGCTGGACTGGCACGCTGTATGTAAATGCTATAGAGGACAATTACTGCATTGCAATCAGGGCACGCCCTTTATCTAGTATTTATAGTCTAAATAGGATTATTTTTTTCCCTGGGAGTTATTTATGAGAGACACTGAGATCCATAAGTCTCCTGGAAAATCGGGGGTTCGGCAAGTATGTAGCTGAGCCGCATCAGAGTGGTCAAAGAGCCGCATGCGGCTCCGGAGCCGCGGGTTGCCGACCCCTGGGTTAGGTGAACGGTCTTTTGGGCTGAGTGATTGTGTGTGTTGATCAGGTGTTTGAATTGTATTGGCGTGTTCTATGGAGCTAGGAGCTAGCAGAGGAGCTAGGAGCTAGCATAAACACGCAGGTGTTTTTATGCAGGATTAATTGTGGCATGTTAAATATAAGCCTGGTTGTGTTGTGGCTAATAGAGTATATATATGTCTTGTGTTTATTTACTGTTGTAGTCATTCCCAGCTGAATATCAGGTCACCCCCGGCTCTCACAGCATCTTCCCTATCTGAATAGCTTCAACTCCCCACTAGTCCTTCACTTGCACTTTACTCATCCACAAATCTTTCATCCTCGCTCAAATTAAAGGGGAAATTGTCGCTTTCTCGGTCCGAATCTCTCTCACTTCATGCGGCCATCATTGTAAACAATAGGGAACTTTGCGTATATGTTCAACTGACTACGTCACGCTACTTCCGGTAGGTGCAAGCCTTTTTTTTATCAGATACCAAAAGTTGCAATCTTTATCGTCGTTGTTCTATACTAAATCCTTTCAGCAAAAATATGGCAATATCGCGAAATGATCAAGTATGACACATAGAATAGATCTGCTATCCCCGTTTAAATAAAAAAAATTCATTTCAGTAGGCCTTTAAGTGTTTTGGTCCTAATTTATCTCAGTAAGATAATACAGCTTGTAGCTGAGATTTTATGACCTATATTGAGTAAAACATGCTTGAAACGAGAATATCAACCGTTGCAAAGCTGTGTCATTAACACTCAAGTATACAACTACTTTTTTTAAAGTAATAATTTCTTATTTCAAGCATGAAAAAATAAATCATGACTTTGACAGAGTTTTGTCTCCCAATTAAAACAGATGGACTGGTTTTATTTTCAATGAAACAAGAGAAAATATGTACTCATAAATTAGTAAAGTTGGCACAGTACAGTAAACTGACAGTTAATATTTAAACATTTAACATGTGACATTTGTAACAATTTTGAACAGAAATAGTTCATGCACATTCAGATGAATTCTTCAAAATTACAATTAAAATTTTTTTGGCCGGGGGCCAGGCTGTATTTTATATATATATATATATATATATATATATATATATATATTTATATATATTCCTCGCACACTAATTGACTGAAAGAGCACGAACTTGGTGTGATGATGTCATGTTATCGATGGAAAAAATGCATTTTTAGACCATATGATTTGCCTAGGAGACCCCGAGAGTAACAAATGGTTGCCTTGTTGCCTTTCCATTAAAAACAATACATTTGTTTTTAGTATAAGTTTGCTGGTTTCAAGAAATGTAATGCCGAGCGCATATCATTATGTCAAGATAATGGCACTAGCATTTACTTAATTTAAGTATACTTTTTTTTTTTTCTGTCAAGAAAAGTGCACTTGTTATTAGTGAGAATATACTTATTTTAAGGTATTTTTGGGTTCATTGAGGTTAGCTAATTGTACTTGTTTTGGAAAGTCTTGACAAGCCAAATGTTCTTGTTGTATTGGCAGATAATTTTGCTTAGTTCAAATAAAATACCCCTATTTTTTGTAACTTTTTTTCTTGTTTTTGAACACTGACTTTTTGCAGTGCAGGTGGTGTCGCAGACCACCTCCTCTGTTCAGGAATGGTTTTTCAACCTTGACAAAGATGGCTTCCCTCACTTTTTTGTACCATCCGTCCTCCTTGCCCAGAATCTGTAAATTTTACTTCTCAAAAGGAAGGCTGTTTCTCCCTGAGGTGCTGGTAAACAGACGAGTCTTGCCCTGAAGAGTTTGTTCATGGCTTAGTGGTTGTTTTGTTTCCCCAATATGAGAATCAGTGCATTCAGAATTACACTGGATAGCATACACCAGATTGTTTTTGTGGGTGTGGGTTGTCCGGTCTTTGGGATGCACTAGTTTCTGTCTCGGTGTGTTGCCTGGTTGAAGTGTACTGGTATGTTGTGTTGGTTAAAACTTCTTCTGAGTTTCTCAGATAGACCTGATACATATGGAATGACAATAGTTTTGCGTCTGTTGACTTTTTCCTCCTCCTATGTTATTTCTGAAACTGGATGAAAAAGAGAGGACCTAAAACAGAATCTTGTACAACACTACTAGTATAACTAAATAAGTTGAACGAATGACTACTGACTACATCTGAAGTAAACAAGCTACAGGAACACCTTAAAGGCCTACTGAAAGCCACTACTACCGACCACGCAGTCTGATAGTTTATATATCAATGATGAAATCTTAACATTGCAACACATGCCAATACGGCCGGGTTAACTTATAAAGTGCAATTTTAAATTTCCCGGGAAACTTCCGCTTGAAAACGTCTAAGTATGATGACGTATGCGCATGACGTCACGACGGCAACGGAAGTATTCGGACCCAATGTGTCACCATACAAACTGCTCTGTTTTCATCGAACAATTCCACAGTATTCTGGACATCTGTGTTGGTGAATCTTTTTTAATTTGTTTAATGGACAATGGAGACTGCAAATAAGAAAGTTGTAGGTGCGACCGGTGTATTAGCGGCAGACTACAGCAACACCAACACCAGGAGGTTGTGTTGTGTTTGAGCTGGATAGCAGACGCGCTACCGTGAGTACAGCTTTGGCTTCCAAACATTTGATCGCTTGCCCGTACGTGCGTGTCGCTATGTGCATGTCACGTACGTAACTTTGGGGAAATACATGTTTCTTGCCGACTCTGATGGCGGCCGGGGTGTCGTCGAAAGCTACAACGCCCGCCGCCGCTCCGAAGCTAAGTTAGCTTCAATTGTTAAGCTTCACCAAGCTGGAAATTATTAACCGTGTAGTTACATGTACATGGTTTAATAGTATTGTTGATCTTCTGTCTATCCTTCCAGTCAGGGTTTTTTTTAAATTTTGTTTCTATCTGCATTTGAGCCCGATACTATCACGTTAGCTCCGTAGCTAAAGAGTTTCAACGATGTATTGTCGTGGAGATAAAAGTCACTGTGAATGTCCATTTCGCATTCTCGACTCTCATTTTCAAGAGGATATAGTATCAGAGGTGATTTAAAATACAAATCCGTGATCCACAATAGAAAAAGGAGAGAGTGTGGAATCCAATGAACCCTTGTACCTAAGTTACCGTCAGAGCGAAAAAAGATACGTCCTGCACTGCACTATAGTCCTTCACTCTAACGTCCTCATCCACGAGTCTTTCATCCTCGCTCAAATTAATGGGGTAATCGTCGCTTTCTCGGTCCGAATCTCTCTCGCTCCATTGTAAACAATGGGGAAATGTGAGGAATCCTTCCTCCTGTGACGTCACGCTACTTCCGGTACAGGCAAGGTTTTTTTTTTATCAGCGACCAAAAGTTGCGAACTTTATCGTCGTTGTTCTCTACTAAATCCTTTCAGCAAAAATATGGCAATATCGCGAAATGATCAAGTATGACACATAGAATGGATCTGCTATTCCCGTTTAAATTAAAAAAGTTCAAGCACACAGCTAAGATATCAAAGCAATGGCTTCAGGACAACTTTTTAAACGTCCTTGAGAGGCCCAGCCAGAGCCCATACCTGAATATGATTGAAAAGATCTGAAAAAGGCTGCGCACTGACGCTTCCCATCTAATCTGATGGAGCTAGAGAGGTGCTGCAAAGAGGAAGGGCGAAACTGCCCAAAGATAAGTGTGCCAAATTTGTGGCATCATATATTCAAAAAGACTTGAGGCTGTAATTGCTGCCGAAGGTGCATCAACAAAGTATTGAGCAATAGCTGTGAATACTTATGTACATGTAGAGCTGGGCGATATGGACCAAAACTGATATCCCGGTATTTTTAGGCCGAATGGCCGTATACAATATATACGATATCTTAAACAAAACGTCCAAAGTGCTTAAGGTTGCCTAAGTGGTTTCGCTTGGTTTTAACCCTCTTTTCTTTGCAAGGGTTATGAGTCATTCTTCATCTAAATGGGAATATATCAACATCCCATCAGTTGGCATTCTGTTATTGTTTAAGAAGATTATTTTCGACCGTGACTAAAAAAGATGTTCATCTTCATCTTTAGCGATGTACATTTAAAAAAGATAAATTAGGATACTTTGGGAGAGGGTAGGCCGTGGGTTAATTTGCAACCTGGGAACACCTCCAAACACAAAGCTTTTGAAGACTAAAAATGGGTTTAAAATTAGACTGAGGAGCACAATTTACATAAAATGTACCCATACCCAATATATGCTATCTAGACTACAAGGAAGTGGGTTAAATGTAAATAAGAATCATCATAGGTCCCCTTTAAGGATGTTTAAATAGTGACAATGATGAGAGCTTTAGTGTACCTGACAGTGTTTGGTTTAAATACAGTGTGTTCTGCCTGTAGAGCATCCTCTAACAATCTGGAGATGACCTCCCGGGCTGGACTCTGTTCTGCAGACGAGCACACTGGGTTGGTCACCTCCTGCAGCAGCACCAAATACTTACTCTCCACCTGACACAACTTGGCCTCCAGAACGGTGTACTGCAACAGAGAAGAAAACCAAGTCATCGTGGAATTTCCCTAAAAATGATTCATTCTTCCTGTTTCTTCAAATTGCAACACAGCCACAGTACCATACCTTTGCTTCTAGAGACTTTTCTCTACTTTCTGCATTTCTGCGCAATACTGTCAGCTCCAGGATCTCTTTGTTTAGAAATGTGTTTTGGGTTTTATAGCCTTGAAGACTGTCCTGAAATCAAAGCACATTATAGACTCATCAGCTTGAACTGCATAGTTATTAGGATATTCCACCGGATGTCTTTAATATTTTCTTATGCAGTAGTACATGAAAGCACAATAGGAGTTGCTCCACCTTGTGATGCAATTATTTGCAGTTCAACCACATATAGTAGAAATATAAACAATTTAATACCAATATTTGTGGCTAGTGTTAAAGGCCTACTGAAATGAATTTTTTTTATTTAAACGGGGATAGCAGATCCATTCTATGTGTCATACTTGATTATTTTGCGATATTGCCATATTTTTGCTGAAAGGATTTAGTATAGAACAACGACGATAAAGTTCGCAACTTTTGGTCTCTGATAAAAAAAAAGCCTTGCCCCTACCGGAAGTAGCGTGACGTCACCAGAGGAAGGGGTGCTCACATTTTCCTATTGTTTTTAATGCAGCGAGAGAGATTCGGACCGAGAAAGCGACGATTACCCCATTAATTTGAGCGAGGATGAAAGATTCGTGGATGAGGAACGTGAAAGTGAAGGACTAGCGTGCAGTGAAGGACTAGCGTGCAGTGCAGGACGTATCTTTTTTCGCTCTGACCGTAACTTAGGTACAAGGGCTCATTGGATTCCATACTCTCTCCTTTTTCTATTGTGGATCACGGATTTGTATTTTAAACCACCTCGGATACTATATCCTCTTGAAAATGAGAGTCAAGAACGCGAAATGGACATTCACAGCGACTTTTATCTCCACGACAATACATCGGTGAAGCTCTTTAGCTACGGAGCTAACGTGATAGCATCATGCTTAAATGCAGATAGAAACAAAATAAATAAACCCCTGACTGGAAGGATAGACAGAAAATCAACAATACTATTAAACCATAGACATGTAAATACACGGTTAATGCTTTCCAGGCTGGCGAAGCTTAACAATGCTGTTGCTAATGACGCCATTGAAGCTAACTTAGCAACGGGACCTCAGAGCTATGCTAAGAACATTAGCGCTCCACCTACGCCAGCCCTCATTTGCTCATCAACACCCGTGCTCACCTGCGTTCCCGCGATCGACGGAGCGACGAAAGACTTCACCCAATCACAGATGCGGTCGGCGGCCCGGAGACGGAGGAAGTCAAGGTGAGGATGGCGGCTAGCGTGTCTGCTATCCATCTCAAAGTCCTCCTGGTTGTGTTGCTGTAGTCCGCCGCTAATACACCGATCCCACCTACAACTTTCTTCTCTGCAGTCTTCATTGTTCATTAAACAAATTGCAAAAGATTCACCAACACAGATGTCCAGAATACTGTGGAATTTTGAGATGAAAACAGAGCTTTTTGTATTGGATTCAATGGGGCCGAATACTTCCGTTTCAACGATTGACGTCACGCGCATACGTCATCACACATAGACGTTTTCAACCGGAAGTTTAGCGTGAAATTTAAAATTGCACTTAATAAGTTAACCCCGCCGTATTGGGATGTGTTGCAATGTTAAGATTTCATCATTGATATATAAACTATCAGACTGCGTGGTCGGTAGTAGTGGCTTTCAGTACGCCTTTAAAATGACAAAAACAACATCTAAACACAAAAATGTAAACAAATTTGTTTGGCTTTCAAAAAAAAGTTCAGTGAAATATAATTAAACTTAAACTGTTGCCAAAAACGTAACATTTCAACTGTCGTAAAAATAAGTCAACTAATAAATCTAAAAACACAACCTTTAGCCTCATCTCGCTGGATTAAATAATTAGTGACAGTAATGGGCGTCTCATTATTTGGAACATCTCAAATCTGTCTTCTCTAATTGTCTAGGCTGGTCTTTATTTTAGACTCAGTGTCACGAAAAAGTGAAAAATAGCGAAAGGAAAAGCCCAGCATTAATCATTTAATGCTTGGGGAGTTTTTGTGTGACATTATGCAAGACTGTGGTTTAAACTCCTTGAGGGGTCAGATTATATTGTTTCCCACACTTCCTCGTGGTTACATAACATGGAATGGTGATTCTTTGGTCCAAACTTTGCAAAGATTATGTTTTAAAGACCATATTCAAGATGCTTTCTGACTGTCTCTTCAGAATATGCTGTTTTGTTGGCAGTCTTTTTCACGTGCCAAAGTCCTCTTCCAAGCTAAGCCCCCTTCGGATGCATTTTTACCCCCTCAGTCATGTTTTAGTTTTTACCACTTCCGTATAAAGTCTACAGACAGATTTAAGTTTGAACTATATGCTACGATTTAAAAGGAAGGGCAACAGCGGAGGATGCGTATGCATGTACGAGTCTGTCCCACAACAAGAGGATAGAGAAAAGTAAGACAATTAGTGACTACAAGTTTGAACTACAACTGAATAAAAATGGCAGACTCTGGCAAAGCTCTTTGGATAAACCGCTACCATATATGGAAATATCTGCTAACGAAATTAAGGAAAAATAAATCACTAAAGTTTCAAATTCCAAAAGGCTTGTTTGAAGCAAGTTTGAAAGAAAGCAAGATTGTTTTATAAATATCTCTGCCATTCCCCAATGATTTGTTTCAAATTTTATTCTTATTCTTATGTGGGATTCCAAGTACACAAAAACGGGTACAAATGGGTAAGAAAAGTTGGTTTTGCATAATAAGACCCCTTCAAGTTTTGCACGACTTTCGTGGCGAATATCTGGGATGGATTCGAAATAGTTCAACTTCAGGGGCTCAGCTTTGTTTCTTAAAAATTCTAAATGTTATTTTGTTCCCACTGTTTCTATTTTTGCCAAGTGGCCCAGCAATAGTGGGTGTTCTGTGTTACCTTAAGGGTGTCCAACTCTTGATTTTCTTTGCCGAGAGGTGGTGCACCATCATTTGTATTCCCGCTCTGCTCTGAGTTGGACAGCTTCATGATGGCTTCATCTTTGGCCTGGATGGTTTCCATCAGCATGCCCAGCTGCTCGTTGATCTCCCCCACTTTTATTTTCAGGCCCTTCAACTCTTGTTGAAGGCTTTCTTTCTCCAGGGCAAGGCGCTCCATGTGGCCACACAAGGACTGGATCTGTTCATTTCGTTCCTGAACCAGGGCCTCCAGACGGGCAACCTCCTCCTGGGTTACTATTGGACAGTTAACCTGATCGGACTCTGTTGATGATGGATCTGGTGGAGGGACTGTACGACGTTCTGGCTGACGATCACCCTGGGATGTTCTTAATGTTTGCTGCAAAAGTCTCACCAGCTCCTGATTGAGAACATATATAATACAACATCTGGGAAGTTAGGGAAGTTTGTTGCTGTTCTAAACGCTACTAACACACAACAGACAAACATAAATGGGGTCAGTAGTAGTATGGTTATGGTCATGGTTGTGGTTTAAGTTGATTTAAAACATATATATAGATACAATTTGATACTTCATAAAATCTACATATTCTCATTTCTCTTTACAACATGTTAAAAAAGGAGTAGGAAGAAGCATAGCTTATTTCAGTGTTTTTCATCTTTTTTTAGCCAAGGCACATTTATTGCGTTGAAAAAATGCGGAGGCACACCACCGGCAGAAATCATTAAAAAAACGAAACTCAGTTGACAGTAAAAAGTCGTTGTCAGAATTGTTGGATATGACTTTAAAGCATAACCAAGCATTATAGCTCTTGTCTCAAAGTAGGTGTACTGTCACCACTTGTCACATCACGCCGTGACTTATTTTGAGTTTTTTGCTGTTTTCCTGTGTGTAGTGTTTTAGTTTTTGTCCTGCGCTCCTATTTTGGTGGCTTTTTCTCTTTTTTTGGTCTTTTCCTGTAGCAGTTTCATGTCTTCCTTTGAGCGATATTTCCCGCATCTACTTTGTTTTAGCAATCAAGAACATTTCAGTTGTTTTTATCCTTCTTTGTGGGGACATTGTTGATTGTCATGTCGTGTTCAGATGTACATTGTGGACGCTGTCTTTGCTCCACAGTAAGTCTTTGCTGTCGTCCAGCATTCTGTTTTTGTTTACTTTGTAGACAGTTCAGTTTTAGTTTCGTTCTGCATAGCCTTCCCTAAGCTTCAATGCCTTTTCTTAGGGGCACTCACCTTTTGCTTATTTTTGGTTTAAGCATTAGACACCTTTTACCTGCACGCTGCCTGCCGCCGTTTCCGACATCTACAAAGCAATTAGCAACCTACTGCCACCTACTGATATGGAAGAGTATTACACGGTTACTCTGCCGAGCTCTAGACAGCACCGACACTCAACAACAACACATCATTTGCAAACTATAATTACTGGTTTGCAAAAAATATTTTTAATCCAAATAGGTGAAATTACATAATCTCCCACGGCACACCAGACTGTATCTCGGCACAGTGGTTGAAAAACACCGGCTTATTTAATGCTAACCCTTTTCCATCCATCCATTTTTCTACCGCTTGCCCCTCTTGGGGTTGCAAGGGGGCTGGAGCCTATCCCAGCTGCACTCGGGCAGGGAAGGCAGGGCACACGCTGGACTTTCCCAAATCATAGCAATTACTAACACTGCACTTATGTCCACTTCCTTTTCGTATCTTGTAGTACAATTTACATCAATTCATTCTAAATGCAACAATTATCTTAATAGTCAGTTATGATTCACATTATGAGACCAAATCTTATTTTTAACAAAGTTCAAGATGTTTATCAAAATTGTTCTTCCTTGTGCTTTGTAAAACTTGTAGTTTGAGCATTCTCTTCAACTGGATCATACTGGTACATTGTTTGACTATTCATTCTGTAATTTAATTACATATACTGAAGGTTTTAAGTGTTGTACGTGCATACAAATGTTTTAAATTTGATTTTTCTCCGAGGTTATGTTTTCCTCTTTTTTTTGTACATTCTTGAGTAGCAGGTTATAGTTTGCTTTGTACATAATTTTAGCTCTTTATAAAAGCACCAAATCATTTAATTTCAGTATTTTGTATTTAATTAAATAAAGGGTCTGTATGTTCTACTCCATTCATCACATTTATCTTTAAATTAGCATCAAAACTCATCTGATGTTCGCCAACATGCCAACAACCTTAAAAACAAACAGCTGTATTACCAAATCAAAAAGCAAAATGCACATTTTTGTTTCGTGAGTGCGAGCGACCACAGAGGTAGGAAACCGTGTGTACATCGGCTTTTGATTGATTGAAACTTTTATTAGTAGATTGCACAGTTCAGTACATATTCCGTACAATTGACCACTTAATGGTAACACCCGAATAAGTTTTTCAACTTGTTTAAGTCGGGGTCCACGTCCAGGGCTGTGTTTTAACATCCTAGTACTAACGCATCTGGACTGATCATTACCGTGACTATTAGAAAATAAATATATAATGTAGCAACTATCAATTGATTCCATTTATTTTTTGACAGTTAATGTCAAACTGTCACTCTCTGACTTACAAACAAACACACACACACACACACACACACACACACACACACACACACACACACACACACACACACACACACACACACACACACACACACACACACACACACACACACACACACACACACACACACACACACACACACACACACACACACACACACACACACACACACTCAGACACAGACATAAACACACACAAATAAGAGACACACACAGTTGACAATGTCTGACATTTGTACTGAATAGAGCTCTTAAAGGCCTACTGAAAATATTTTTTTTTATTCAAACGGGGATAACAGATCCATTCTAAGTGTCATACTTGATCATTTCGTGATTTGCCTTATTTTTGCTGAAAGGATGTAGTACAGAACATCGACGATAAAGTTCTCAACTTTTGGTCGCTGATAAAAAAAAGCCTTGCCTGTACCGGAAGTAGCGTGACGTCACAGGTTGAAAGGCTCCTCACATTTCCCCATTGTTTACACCAGCAGCGAGAGCGATTCGGACCGAGAAAGCGACAATTACCCCATTAATTTGAGCGAGGATGAAAGATTCGTGGATGAGGTACGTGAGAGTGAAGGACTAGAGTGCAGTGCAGGACGTATCTTTTTTCGCTCTGACCGTAACTTAGGTACAAACTGGCTCATTGGATTCCACACTCTCTCCTTTTTCTATTGTGGATCACGGATTTGTATTTTAAACCACCTCAGATACTATATCCTCTTGAAAATGAGAGTCGAGAACGCGAAATGGACATTCACAGTGACTTTTATCTCCACGACAATACATCGGCGAAGCTCTTTAGCTACGGAGCTAACGTGATAGCATCGTGCTTAAATGCAGATAGAAACAAAATAAATAAACCCCTGACTGGAAGGATAGACAGAAGATCAACAATACTATTAAACCATGGACATGTAACTACACGGTTAATGCTTTCCTGCTTGGCGAAGCACTTTATAAGTTAACCCGGCCGTATTGGCATGTGTTGCAATGTTAAGATTTCATCATTGATATACAAACTATCAGACTGCGTGGTCGGTAGTAGTGGGTTTCAGTAGAACTTTAAATGCAGATAGAAACAAAAGAAATAAGCCCCTGACTGGAAGGATAGACAGCAGATCAACAATACTACTATCAGGAGACACCGAACCAAACACAGGACCTGTAACTAAACGGTTAATGCTGTGCCGCCTGTCGAAGCCTAGCAATGCTGTTGCTAACGACGCCATTGAAGCTAACTTAGCTACGGGACCTCGTCAGAGCTATGATAAAAACATTAGCGCTCCACCTACGCCAGCCCTCATCTGCTCATCAACACCCGTGCTCACCTGCGTTCCAGCGATCGACGGCGCGACGAAGGACTTCACCCGATCATCGATGCGGTCGGCGGCTAGCGTCGGATAGCGCGTCTGCTATCCAAGTCAAAGTCCTCCTGGTTGTGTTGCTGCAGCCAGCCGCTAATACACCGATCCCACCTACAGCTTTCTTCTTTGCAGTCTCCATTGTTCATTAAACAAATTGCAAAAGATTCACCAACACAGATGTCCAGAATACTGTGGAATTTTGCGATAAAAACAGAGCTGTTTGTATTGGTGATACAATGTGTCCGAATACTCCGTTTCAACCATTGACGTCACGCGCAAACGTCATCATACATAGACGTTTTCAACCGGAAGTTTAGCGGGAAATTTAAAATTGCACTTTATAAGTTACCCGGCCGTATTGGCATGTGTTGCAATGTTAAGATTTCATCTTTGATATATAAACTATCAGACTGCGTGGTTGGTAGTAGTGGCTTTCAGTAGGCCTTTAAGATCACAAATAACATCAGAGTGGTTATAATAATAAATGAAACAAAGTTTCATCATTCACATCAAGGAAGGAAGAAGAAGAAGAAGCTCTGGTCGTAACTTCAGCCATCTTACCTTCTGACTGGCCAGCTCCTCCTTGAGTTTTGTCTGTTCCTGCTGCACGCGACACAGCTCTTCTTGCTGGCTTTGGAGGCGAAGCTGCAACTCCAAAGATTTGCCATTAAACTCCACAGGAGAGCTCTCTGCGCTGCGAGTCTCCGCATTGCGGCCAAACTTTCCAGAGCCCATCATGTCTCGCAGCAGAGGCCTTCTGGGCCTTGACGAGTTGCGTACAAAATCAAACGCTGATCCAAAGGAATCTGAGATACACATTTTCATGACTCGTCATATTTTTTCAAGTTTCATGAAAACAATCAGTATGAGCAAAGCTTGGGTAGGTAAGTGGGACTCCACGTACGCCTGTGAGTTTCTGCATGAGGTTTCGGTTCTGGGAAATTTATGGGTTGAGCGTCCACCATCTCCCACTCCTCTGCACTGCTGTTGCCGGTGTAAAACACACTAGCGTTTGCTGTCGCCTACCCTACCCGGTCGAAGCATGGACATAGAGTTCCTACCATGACACATACCAGTTAGCAGAGAGGTGGGCTCAGCTTTCTCTTGACAAAGAAGTCGCTGTGACGTCATTTGATTTAATAAAAGGTGCAACAATCAAGTTGATTGTTTGCATCCTTATACACATTACCTTGTGTCGCTGTCACACAACCAAATTGTGATCCAACGCAATGTAGCATTTATCAATTGATTTCATTAATTTTTGGACAGTTAAAGGCCTACTGAAATGAATTTTTTTTATTTAAACGGGGATAGCAGATCCATTCTATGTGTCATACTTGATCATTTCACGATATTGCCATATTTTTGCTGAAAGGATTTAGTAGACAACATCGACGATAAAGTTCGCAACTTTTGGTCGCTGATAAAAAAAGCCTAGCCTGTACCGGAAGTAGCGTGACGTCACAGGTTGAAAGGCTCCTCACATTTCCCCATTGTTTACACCAGCAGCGAGAGCGATTCGGACCGAGAAAGCGACGATTACCCCATTAATTTGAGCGAGGATGAAAGATTCGTGGATGAGGAACGTGAGAGTGAAGGACTAGCGTGCAGTGCAGGACGTATCTTTTTTCGCTCTGACCGTAACTTAGGTACAAGGGCTCATTGGATTCCACACTTTCTCCTTTTTCTATTGTGGATCACGGATTTGTATTTTAAACCACCTCGGATACTATATCCTCTTGAAAATGAGAGTCGAGAACGCGAAATGGACATTCACAGTGACTTTTATCTCCACGACAATACATCGGTGAAGCACTTTAGCTACGGAGCTAATGTGACAGCATCGCGCTTAAATGCAGATAGAAACAAAAGAAATAAGCCCCTGACTGGAAGGATAGACAGCAGATCAACAATACTACTATCAGGAGACACAGAACCAAACACTGGACCTGTAACTACACGGTTAATGCTGTGCCGCCTGTCGAAGCCTAGCAATGCTGTTGCTAACGACGCCATTGAAGCTAACTTAGCTACGGGACCTCGTCAGAGCTATGATAAAAACATTATCTCTCCACCTACGCCAGCCCTCATCTGCTCATCAACACCCGTGCTCACCTGCGTTCCAGCGATCGACGGCGCGACGAAGGACTTCACCCGATCATTGATGCGGTCGGCGGCTAGCGTCGGATAGCGCGTCTGCTATCCTCAAAGTCCTCCTGGTTGTGTTGCTGCAGCCAGCCGCTAATACACCGATCCCACCTACAGCTTTCTTCTTTGCAGTCTCCATTGTTCATTAAACAAATTGCAAAAGATTCACCAACACAGATGTCCAGAATACTGTGGAATTTTGCGATGAAAACAGAGCTGTTTGTATTGGATACAATGTGTCCGAATACTTCCGTTTCAACCATTGACGTCACGCGCAAACGTCATCATACATAGACGTTTTCAACCGGAAGTTTCGCGGGAAATGTAAAATTGCACTTTATAAGTTAACCCGGCCGTATTGGCATGTGTTGCAATGTTAAGATTTCATCATTGATATATAAACTATCAGACTGCGTGGTCGGTAGTAGTGGCTTTCAGTAGGCCTTTAATGTCAAGCTGTCATTATTTGACTTACAAAAACACACTGTTGTCATTTTATCTGATTGGTGTTGTTAACCACAGAAGAGGAATTGATCACAACTGTGTGCCTGATATAAGGGAAACAGTGGAATAATTTCTTCACTACAATCTCCTCGTCACAGAAAACTTGCTTTGCCAGTCCAGCAAGGACACAAAAACAAGAACATTGAATGGTCCTAAGACATAGGACTGGATTACTTGAAATTGATTTGAACTAACCTGATCTCTGTACCAAAGTTTTTGAGGGTCAGATTGCGGGTATTTGTAGAAGCAGCAGTCCCTCTGGTTGATTGGATCCCAGCCGTTCCGCCACCTTCCGTCTTGGTCTCCGTGGTCAAGTCACTGCGGACCTTTTCCATGCTGTTGCTGAGATTCTCAAAGATAAACGCATCTGTAATTCAGAGATAAAAAATATAAATAAACAGCGTTCCTCAGGACATTATACACTGGACACAACATGAGGTAGAGCTGCACAATCCAATGGCAGCCAGTACAATAAATTATTTCCCAACAAAATGTAATTATGCTCATATCATGCTTACGTTTGGTTTTAGTTTGCGCTGCATCATACTATAGAAAGTGTCTAATGTTGTTCCTTTTTATGCAGCTTAATAGTATACGCCGGCTAAATATTACAAACAGCTCTCGCCACTATAAAAAAAACATACTGTATTGGTAAATGAATGCTTGTGAACGTTAGTACAGTACGGTTTATCTATTTTTTGGCCAGTGAGTGTGTGTGCAGTGTTTTGGAGATTAGATTGTACTGACCTTGAATGAATTCCAAAAAAAGAGAAGGGTATTTTTATTTGTGCTCTTTTCAGCATGAAAAAAATGCAATGTGTCGCTTTTATCAGTGCAGCATAACAAGTAGTAAATGACATCTAGCAGAGGGAAGGTGATTAATAGTGCAATAATAACACAATGTCACAACACCCAAAGTGAGACTTTTACACACATCTTATTAAAATGTTACACATTAGGCCCCTTTGTTAAAGGCCTACTGAAACCCACTACTACCAACCACGCAGTCTGATAGTTTATATATCAATGATGAAATCTTAACATTGCAACACATGCCAATACGGCCGGGTTAACTTATAAAGTGCAATTTTAAATTTCCCGCTAAACTTCCGGTTGAAAACGTCTATATATGATGACGTATGCGCGTGACGTCACAGAGAGAACGGAAGTATTGGTACCCCATTGAATCCAATACAAAAAAGCTCTGTTTTCATCTCAAAATTCCACAGTATTCTGGACGTCTGTGTTGGTGAATCTTTTGCAATTTATTTAATGAACAATGAAGACTGCAAAGAAGAAAGTTGTAGGGGGGATCGGTGTATTAGCGGCGGACTACAGCAACACAACCAGGAGGACTTTGAGATGGATAGAAGACGCGCTAGCCGCCGACCTCACCTTGACTTCCTCCGTC
This sequence comes from Entelurus aequoreus, assembly GCF_033978785.1. Taxonomy (NCBI): domain Eukaryota; kingdom Metazoa; phylum Chordata; class Actinopteri; order Syngnathiformes; family Syngnathidae; genus Entelurus; species Entelurus aequoreus. The sequence goes on from NC_084740.1 coordinate 51,719,032, forward strand.
TCCGGGCCTCCGACCGCATATATGATCGTCGCTCCGTCGATCGCTGGAACGCAGGTGAGCACGGGTGTTGAGCAGATGAGGGCTGGCGTAGGTGGATAGCTAATGTTTTTAGCATAGCTCTGTGAGGTCCCGTTGCTAAGTTAGCTTCAATGGCGTCGTTAGCAACAGCATTGTTAAGCTTCGCCAGCCTGGAAAGCATTAACCGTGTAGTTACATGTCCATGGTTTAATAGTATTGTTGATTTTCTGTCTATCCTTCCAGTCAGGGGTTTATTTCTTTTGTTTCTATCTGCATTTAAGCACGATGCTATCACGTTAGCTCCGTAGCTAAAGAGCTTCACCGATGTATTGTTGTGGAGATAAAATTCACTGTGAATGTCCATTTCGCGTTCTCGACAGTCAGGGGTTTATTTCTTTTGTTTCTATCTGCATTTAAGCACGATGCTATCACGTTAGCTCCGTAGCTAAAGAGCTTCACCGATGTATTGTTGTGGAGATAAAATTCACTGTGAATGTCCATTTCGCGTTCTCGACTCTCATTTTCAAGAGGATATAGTATCCGAGGTGGTTTAAAATACAAATCCGTGATCCACAATAGAAAAAGGAGAAAGTGTGGAATCCAATGAGCCCTTTTACCTAAGTTACGGTCAGAGCGAAAAAAGATACGTCCTGCACTGCACTCTAGTCCTTCACTCTCACGTTCCTCATCCACAAATCTTTCATCCTCGCTCAAATTAATGGGGTAATCGTCGCTTTCTCGGTCCGAATCGCTCTCGCTGCTGGTGTAAACAATGGGGAAATGTGAGGAGCCTTAAAACCTGTGACGTCACGCTACTTCCGGTACAGGCAAGGCTTTTTTTTATCAGCGACCAAAAGTTGCGAACTTTATCGTCGATGTTCTCTACTAAATCCTTTCAGCAAAAATATGGCAATATCGCAAAATGATCAAGTATGACACATAGAATGGACCTGCTATCCCCGTTTAAATAAGAACATTTCATTTCAGTAGGCCTTTAATCACTAGTGTCTCAAAGGGCTGCACAAGCCACAACGACATCCTCTGCTCAGATACCACATCAGCGCAAGAAAAAACTCAACCATTAGGGGTAATGAGAAACCTTGGAAGGGAACGCAGATGTGGGGAACCACCCCGGGTGACCGGTGCATCGGATGCCCAGTGGATACAGTTAATAATGGGAGCTTAATAACCAGGAAGCAAAATGAACAGGAAGGGGTAAACGTGGCCGGAAGTAAATAAAAGCAGCTTACCCAGGTGGTCTGGATAGTAGAGGACCTATAGGAAATATAATGGATGCTCCGTTAACAATAGATGAAATAACAAGAGTTATATTACGAGCATCACAATAATCTCCTGGTAAGGACAAGGTGTGTTACAGCATGCTTAAGCACATGGGGCCTCAAGATGCCATGACAGCTCTAGGATACTCTAAATAAGTATGGGAGGTTGGAACTTTGCCTCAAAGTTGGAAAGAGGCGGTCATTGTCCTGGTTAGCAAAAGCCAGGGAAAGATCTTACTAACCCAAGCAATTATAGACCTGTACTGTAGCTCTCACCTTCCACTTGGGGAAAATCATGGAGAGGATGATAACTGCGAGGCTTGTGTATTTTGGGGGAGGGTAAAAGGATTATATGTGCCTACCAAAGTGGGTTTAGGAGAGAAAGGGGAACTATGGATCCTGTAACAAGTTTGAAAGCGGATATAAGGAAAGCTCAGGTTAAAAAAGAGTCAGTGTTGGCAGTATTTGTTTGATGTAGAAAATGCTTACAACATGGTTTGGAAGGGTTAATGTGTATCTCGGGTTGAACTTGGAGATAGATATTTTTTACTAAATAGATAAATACAAGACAAGTTAGAGTTGGGTCAGAGCTGTCGCGTGGTAGAGAGCAGAAACTCTAATTCCAATACAGCAGACGGAAGTAATGCACCATTAACGTTGAGTGCCCCGCTATTTAACAAGAATAAAGGAAGGAATTAAGGAAAACACATTGCTTGCAGTAGTGGCAGAAACCACATGGGAGGGTCTTGTTTAAAGGCCTACTGAAATGAGATTTTTTTATTTAAACGGGGATAGCAGATCCATCCTATGTGTCATACTTGATCATTTCGCGATATTGCCATATTTTTGCTGAAAGGATTTAGTAGAGAACATCGACGATAAAGTTTGCAACTTTTGGTCGCTGATAAAAAAAAGCCTTGCCTGTACCGGAAGTAGCGTGACGTCGCAGGTTGAAAGGCTCCTCACATTTCCCCATTGTTTACACCAGCAGCGAGGGCATCTCTATCCTCCTTCAAAACCGCAATAAAAGTTCACCTCCAGGCAGCTACAACCCTAAACTAACACCCTGCCCGGATTGCTTATAATCAAATGTAAACAATCAAATGCAGATACTTTTTGTTTTTCTTATGCCTTCTGATCCCTCTCTCTCTCTCTCTATGTCCACTACTTGATGTCCATATCCTCCCCCCACCCCTCCACACCCCTGATTGTAAATAATGTAAATAATTCAATGTGATTATCTTATGTGATGACTGTATTATGATGATAGTATATATGATAGTATATATCTGTATCATGAATCAATTTAAGTGGACCCCGACTTAAACAAGTTGAAAAACTTATTCGGGTGTTACCATTTAGTGGTCAATTGTACGGAATACGTACTTCACTGTGCAACCTACAAATAAAAGTCTCAATCAATCAAAAAAAGTGATTCGGACCGAGAAAGCGACGATTACCCCATTAATTTGAGCGAGGATGAAAGATTTGTGGATGAGGAACATGAGAGTGAAGGACTAGAGTGCAGTGTAGGACGTATCTTTTTTTGCTCTGACCGTAACTTAGGTAAAAGACGTATCTTTTTTCGCTCTGACCGTAACTTAGGTAAAAGGGCTCATTGGATTCCACACTTTCTCCTTTTTCTATTGTGGATCACGGATTTGTATTTTAAACCACCTCGGATACTATATCCTCTTGAAAATGAGAGTCGAGAACGCGAAATGGACATTCACAGTGACTTTTATCTCCACGACAATACATCGGTGAAGCACTTTAGCTACGGAGCTAACGTGATAGCATCGTGCTTAAATGCAGATAGAAACAAAAGAAATAAGCCCCTGACTGGAAGGATAGACAGAAGATCAACAATACTACTATCAGGAGACACCGAACCAAACACTGGACCTGTAACCACACGGTTAATGCTGTGCTGCCTGTCGAAGCCTAGCAATGCTGTTGCTAACGACGCCATTGAAGCTAACTTAGCTATCGGACCTCGTCAGAGCTATGCTAAAAACATTAGCGCTCCACCTACGCCAGCCCTCATCTGCTCATCAACACCCGTGCTCACCTGCGTTCCAGCGATCGACGGCGCAACGAAGGACTTCACCCGATCATCGATGCGGTCGGCGGCTAGCGTCGGATAGCGCATCTGCTATCCAAGTCAAAGTCCTCCTGGTTGTGTGGCTGCAGCCAGCCGCTAATACACCGATCCCACCTACAGCTTTCTTCTTTGCAGTCTCCATTGTTCATTAAACAAATTGCAAAAGATTCACCAACACAGATGTCCAGAATACTGTGGAATTTTGAGATGAAAACAGAGCTGTTTGTATTGTGATACAATGTGTCCGAATACTTCCGTTTCAACCATTGACGTCACGCGCATACGTCATCATACATAGACGTTTTCAACTAGAAGTTCCCCAGGAATTTTAAAATTGCACTTTATAAGTTAACCAGGCCGTATTGGCATGTGTTGCAATGTTAAGATTTCATCATTGATATATAAACTATCAGACTGCGTGGTCGGTAGTAGTGGCTTTCAGTAGGCCTTTAAATAACTATGTTTCTTCCAGGGTGCATCAATAAGCCATTTACGGGTACTTTTATTTAATTGACATAATTTTTTAACATTTCATAAACGCTCAGTTTTGTTCTGGCTAATTTGACAGTGCACAGCTGTGTGAGCAAAGCAGTCAGGGAGGAAAGTGTCAATAGCTGGGTTGAATATGACGTCACATCCGTTTTTCTTCTTCGCAACCTAATTCACCTGATGGTCAAGCAGTTTGAGTGTAGCATTAAAACAAATGAGAGTGAGTGGAGAGTTTGAGCAGGAAATGCTGTAATACTGTTCTGCTCTTTGGTGTTCCATTCGTTCAAATAGAGAGAAAGAAATGGCTCTTAAAGACATCACTTTCATCATCTCATGGAATACAATCGGTCCATGCTTGTGTCTGCAACGATCACTTTGTAGAATGTTTATTTGAACATTTGATTTGTTTGAGAAACTTTCTGTGATACAATTGAGTTTATTCTCTACTATATTTGTAGTGTTTGATAGCAGAACTAAACGTAAGAAAAGGGCATGATATCGCATTAGTTTGTGTTCTTTTGTGGTTGCTATGCCTAAATATAATTACAAAGACCTGGTTGTGCGAATAAACTAACGTCATGTTAATCTTAGTAATAAATACTGTGATTGTTGGTCCAATCCATCGTATTTTTGTTGTTTATTTTCATACCAGAAACTAAAATCTTACATTGTTGTGCAGTAGAGCCAAGTGCTTTATTCCACACGGATGACCAAATTATAACGTCTTTGGTGCTATTTGTTAGCATCAAGACAATATCCTTAAAGGCCTACTGAAACCCACTACTACCGACCACACAGACTGATAGTTTATATATCAATGATGAAATCTTAACATTGCAACACATGCCAATACAGCCGGGTTAACTTATGAAGTGCAATTTTAAATTTCCTGGGAAATATCTTGCTGAAAACGTCTCGGTATGATGACGTTTGCGCGTGACGTCACGAATTGTGCGGAAGTATTGGGACACCATTGTGGCCATCTATTAAGTCGTCTGTTTTCACGGCAAAATTCCACAGTATTCTGGACATCTGTGTTGGTGAATCTTTTGCAATTTGTTTAACGGACAATGGAGACTGCAAAGAAGAAAGCTGTAGGTGGGATCGGTGTATTAGCGGCTGGCTGCAGCAACACAACCAGGAGGACTTTGAGTTGGATAGCAGACGCGCTACCGTGAGTATGCAGCTTTCTTCCAAACATTTGATCGCTTGCCCGTCCGTGCGTGCCGCTATGTGCATGTCACGTACGTAACTTTGGGGAAATATATGTGCTGTATGAACTTTGCGGAAGTGAACGGTACTTTGGGCTGTGGGATTGAGTGTGTTGTGCGGGTGTTTGAGTTGTATTGACGGGTTATATGGACGGGAGGGGGAGGTGTTTGTTATGCGGGATTCATTTGTGGCATATTAAATATAAGCCTGGTTGTGTTGTGGCTAATAGAGTATATATATGTCTTGTGTTTATTTACTGTTTTAGTCATTCCCAGCTGAATATCAGGTCCCACCCGCCTCTGACAGCATCTTCCCCATCTGAATCGCTTCCACTGCCCTCTAATCCTTCACTTTCACTTTCCTCATCCACAAATCTTTCATCCTCGCTCAAATTAATGGGGTAATCGTCGCTTTCTCGGTCCGAATCGCTCACGCTGCTGGCGCCCATGATTGAAAACAATGTGCAGATGTGAGGAGCTCTACAACCTGTGACGTCACGCTACTTCCGGTACAGGCAAGGCTTTTTTAATCAGCGACCAAAAGTTGCGAACTTTATCGTCGATGTTCTCTACTAAATCCTTTCAGCAAAAATATGGCAATATCGCGAAATGATCAAGTATGACACATAGAATGGATCTGCTATCCCCGTTTAAATAAGAAAATCTCATTTCAGTAGGCCTTTAATAGTACTAATAAATTACATGAATACATCTCTCGTAGGCTCAACAGCATATAATGAACCTTGATATGGCTAGCAAACATTGCTGAACAACAGGGACATCTATAGCTAATTAATGAGACAAAATATGAACTTCACATCATAAAAACAACTTCAGACATGAATTCTAGATTAGACTAATATTTATAGCAGGAAATCAACTGAAAACAAACATCTCCTTTTTCTCACTAGCGTCACGATCACAGCAGCACGGCACTCGTTATGTCAATCAAGTACAGCACTTAGCGATGCACCAATAAATCCAACTTTGTCTTTCACTGATTAATGTTTAATTGGTGGACCCCTCAGATATAAAGATAGGATGTGCCTCCAGTCTTTTCTTCTCTAAATACCGTGAGGGTCAAAGGAAGTGAGGTCGTAGCAAGCTTTAATGTCTTGGTGATGATGAATGGTTTTAATCTTATAAAAAAAACATTTTTCCACTCCATCCCATTTTAAATATTTTTTTTTATAATCACTTATATATTTGCCTCTAAACCTTTCAAAATACGCCCAAATCTGATTCAGGTAAATAAACAGTAGCCTAATGGAACTCTAAACCATCGCCTGAAACCCAGAAACGTGCCTCTAGGTCACGTGATTGAAACCCAGCTATGCCGATTATCCAACGCTGCTTAGTTATAACTGGTATAAAAGTTACATAATAAAAATATGTTAATTTTTAATGTCTTCTGATCATGTAAAGATGGAGTTTGTTAATGCCTTTTTTGTGAGAAAAAGGTTTTGCACTTTTCGTTCGACCTGGTTATTGTCATTTTGCCACTGTGGTTTTTGTTGAAACAGTAATCATTTATGTGCATGAAAAATCCCCATTCCAATAGAGGGTATATCTTTTGGTGTTTATTAAATGATATTATTATTTTTGTTAAACTCTCATTACATTAATTTGTTTCCAGTGTTTTGTCCCTCATTTAGTACATGGTACCACAACTTTGCAAGTTAAAAGAAATGTTAAAAAGCCAGACAGAGGGCATGGTTCTAGTTTGTGTTTATTATAGTAAATCAAACCGAGGATTTATTCTCTGCCTATTTGTTTGGAGGTAAGTTTTACATTGAGGTTAAGTATGTATTTATATATGTAGTGTTGATGTAGCAAGCTACTTTTTCTGTGTAACTTGTAGTGTAGCTTGCTACAATTCTGCGGGATAGCTTCCCCTGTAGAGCTAAAATACATTTAATCCAGATTAAAGGTGCCAGATGTAGTAATGTGGCCAGAAATGGTACTGCAATCACTGTCAAAATGATGTAGTCCCCTCCCACTCTCCGTGACTGAGGTTGCCAGATACAAGTAATAAGAAAACATAAATGCCTTACTTACCTATCAAGGAGGAAATTAGCAAGTTTGGCATCAGATGAAAAAAATCTTCCCCGCCTTCAATTGTCTCTATCTTTCAAAGGCATCCCGATACAAATCCTCGTTTTGTCATGAATAAATTGAGAATCGTGACGACGCCTTTTAGATTTACTAAGGTCTGACATGTTTAGTAACTTTACCAGTGGCAGTAGCTAGACGAAGAGGGCGGTGCGTAACTGGCAACACTCACTGACTTTCTAATTGGTCAAACGGTGGAGGGCGGGGCATTGAAATGAAAACAATGACAATTTTTCGGGGCTGTAAATCTAATATTGAAATAAGCATATCCCGGCTGAACTACCGTTATCAGCAGTGACGTGCAGTCAGGGGAGGCAGGTGAGGCGGGGCCTCACGTGCCATCATGGAAAGAAAAAAAATGTAAAAAGAAAAAAAATTAATTAAATTGTTATATGTATCCAGTGATTATACTATAACGTTATTTTCCATTTAACTTCACCAGTTTTAGATTATTTTTATTCAAAATCGCTGAATTTTCACATTTTCTGTTCAAATACTGAGAAGAGACTTGCGGTGAGTCACCAGCCAGTTGAGCCTCGCCATGGATTGCGCAATGACTCGGCTAATTGCTGGCCTGCTGTGCAGTGAGACCGTATTGCTATATGAATTATGTTATACATTTCCATAGTTTAGTTAGCTGAGGTATATAATGTACAGTTTATTTTGTCAACAACTGTATGTGTGTAACGTATTTCTTGCGCTGAGCAATCATAAAACGGCTGCGAAGACGCACTGGGTGAGGCTCGCAGTAATCCCGCCTCCTGGTGGTAGAGGGCGGTAGTGATCCCAGAGATCATTCTTGCGACTACTCGGCTGCAGAAGAAGTGACAACAAGCAGCAACAGTTAGCAGCGATCGTTTATTTTTTCCTCTCGCCTGGACTTTTAACATGGAGGATTACATATCTAAAATAAAACAGTTTTCTAAACTGGACTTTCAATCGAAGCAGGAGGTAATAATTAAAGGATCATCTCCATTGAGACAGAGAGACTTTTTAAACTGAAGAAAGCTAAGGAAGACTTCTATAAACAAGTTATCGACGCTTTTGTTTAAAAGGAGCGGCGCATGGACTTCATTTATAAGTAAAGGTAAGACCATAATAACGTTTTTTTTATTAAATGTGCTTTTTTGTGTGCTACAGTTTGTATGTGTAAAGTTAAAGTTAAGTTAAAGTACCAATGATTGTCAAACACACACTAGGTGTGGTGAAATTTGTCCTCTGCATTTGACCCATCCCCTTGCTCACCCCCTGGGAGGTGAGGGGAGCAGTGGGCAGCAGCGGCGCAGCGCCCGGGAATAATTTTTGGTGATTTAACCCCCAATTCCAACCCTTGATGCTGAGTGCCAAGCAGGGAAAAATGCTGGTATGAGCTTTTAAACATAACCCGTTAACTGCTGCCAATCAAATGGTGAATAAGATACTCTTTAGGGTTCATATGTTTGTCACTCTGACTGTGATGAAGTCGGTGCCTCACCAGCCATGAACCTCACCGCACGTTACTGGTTATCAGTTATAAAGTTATTCGTAAAGAACACGATTTATTTATGCCTTTTGACATATCAGTGCCATTTAATGATGACTTGACATGAAATTATTACATATGGCACCTTTAACTAGTAGCTAAAAATGTAGTAAGCTAAGATACATGTAGTCAAAATGCTTAGCAAAAGCTTAGCTTACTACATTTTCCAAGTTAGCTTGGCCATCACGGACATTGTTATTGTACATCATGCACATTTGGTTTCTACATTTTCTCTTGGTAGTAATGTTGGATGTTGTGCGCATATCAAGCAATCAGACACTAATGTTACCTTTGTGGGTGGGTATGACACACACCCATTACTGTGTGCAATTACCTACCATTGTCTTTGCCTACAAGACCACATAGAGGGTGGGCCAGGATAGGAGAGCTCAAACTGTCTCTCTGTCCACAGCCTCTTGAGTTGCTGAACTCCCAGCGCTTCTGCTGGAGTTGCTGCAGCCAGAAGTGCATCATCGGCTTGCTGGGGGCCTGCAAACAACACTTTTTTCAATGTTACTATGTTTTATCAGACTTTAAGGATGGATGCAATGGATCGTACTGAGAGTTGTTTCTAATATTTTGCTTGGACTACTTAGCTACATGAGGTGGACAAATATTAGACACTACTGTCAATATGATGCACTGCAGTTGTACATAATCCCTATTTCAGGAAAGTTGTATTCTGCTGTATTGGGAACTGTTGTGTGCTACTAAGAGTATGTTTGTGCTGTGTTGGGTTCAATTCAAAGGTCAAAGTCGCCATTCTGTTTGGGAAATATAATTGTTTGCTTCTTCCTACTCCTTTTCGGACATGATGTGAAATGATATGAAATTGTGTGATGTATTATTCTGTAAGTGTGTCCATGTTCGAAATAAACTAAAGAAAGAAAGAAAGAAAATGCTAGTTTTTGCCATTGCCCGACACCTGTACAAAACATTTCATAGGTTGTACAAAAGTAATATTTTACTTGAAAATTAAAAGGCAAATCTATAAAATGTTTAGAATTAACACAACTAGGGGAAGATGCCAAAAGCAAATTGTAGAAACATTCTCCATCATGGCATGGTTTATTTGTTACATGTAGGAACATCACATGTTTACACTTGCATAATTCAACATGTTGGAAAAGGAGTAGGACAAAGCAGAGCGTGTTTAATCCTAATTACTGATAGGTTGTTCACTTTCAGTTTAACATGTTAACACTAAGTGTTGGGTTTTCCATTGTTCAATAGAAAGATAAAATAATATTTACTGTGTTGAAATATTATTAGCAATTATGCTGCGATAAAGAAAATGGAAAAACAAAGACAAAAAGGGAAATAAGTTGACTTTTAACAAATAAATAAGTCAACAAAATGAATGAATACATAGGGTCCGTGTACCTTCCGTTCATTCATTCATTCATTTAAGTCCCATCTTAAAACTCATTTGTATACTCTAGCCTTTAAATAGACCCCCCTTTTTTAGACCAGTTGATCTGCCGTTTTCTTTTCTCCTTTGCCCCCTCGCCGGGTTATTCCGGTTCCGGTGACCATGGATGAGGTGCTGGCTGTCCAGAGTTGGGACCCGGGGTGGACCGCTCGCCTGTGCATCGGTTGGGGACGTCTCTGCGCTACTGACCTGTCTCCGCTCGGGATGGTCTCCTGCTGGCCCCACTATGGACTGGACTCTCACTGTTATGTTGGATCCACTAGCGACTGTACTTAGAGGGGGCGTTACCCACATATGCGATCCTCCCCAAGGTTTCTCATATTCACATCGACGTCCCTTGTGTGGGCTCTGTGCCGAGGATGTTGTTGTGGCTTGTGCAGCCCTTTGAGACTTTTGTGATTTAGGGCTTTATAAATAAACATTGATTGATTGATTTTATTTCCAATTCTGAAACGCAAATCAAAAAACAAAGTTAAGGCCGTCTTTTGATTTTTACTACTCATGGCAAACTTGAAAACAAACAAAAAAGGGTTGATTTTCATTAAAATATTGCTATAAAATTTTATTTTGTGCTGTTTTCCTTTTATGGATTTGTATTTTTCCAGATAAACACAAAAATCCAATTCATGTTTATCCAAAATGCAAAAATGCGTGTTTATCTGTGTGATGACAATTTGAACCAGAGGCAGTATTTTAGCTTTTCCTTCGTGTTTAGCATGTTTTTAGCATAACGCTAACACCTTTGTTCAGCAGGAGTCCTATTGTTGTTTTTAAAAAAGTGTCATTAAATAGTTGTCCAACTTTTGTTTCAGAAATAAAAATAGAAAACATTTGTTTTTTGATTTGCATTTGAGAATTCGAAATCGAATGAACGGGAGGTACACGGACCACATAGGATAGAATAGAAGACTAAACAATTGACAGACATACTGTATATATAAATAAATGCAGAACATAGATTAAACAGTTACTACTTAAAGGCCTACTGAAAGCCACTACTACAGACCACGCAGTCTGATAGTTTATATATCAATGATGAAATCTTAACATTGCAACACATGCCAATACGGCCGGGTTAATTTATAAAGTGCAATTTTAAATTCCCCGGGAAACTTCCGGTTGAAAACGTCTATGTATGATGACGTATGCGCGTGACGTCAATGGTTGAAGCGGAAGTATTGGGACACATTGTATCCCAATACAAACAGCTCTGTTTTCATCGCAAAATTCCACAGTATTCTGGACATCTGTGTTGGTGAATCTTTTGCAATTTGTTTAATGAACAATGGAGACTGCAAAGAAGAAAGCTGTATTAGCGGCTGGCTGCAGCAACACAACCAGGAGGACTTTGACTTGGATAGCAGACGCGCTATCCCACGCTAGCCGCCGACCGCATCGATGATCGGATGAAGTCCTTCGTCGCGCCGTCGATCGTTGGAACGCAGGTGAGCATGGGTGTTGATGAGCAGATGAGGGCTGGCGTAGGTGGAGAGATAATGTTTTAGCATAGCTCTGTCGAGGTTCCGTAGCTAAGTTAACTTCAATGGCGTCGTTAGCAACAGCATTGCTAGGCTTCGCCAGGTTGGACAGCATTAACCGTGTGGTTACAGGTCCAGAGTTTGGTAGTATTGTTGATCTTCTGTCTATCCTTCCAGTCAGGGGCTTATTTCTTTTGTTTCTATCTGCATTTAGGCACGATGCTATCACGTTAGCTCCGTAGCTAAAGTGCTTCGCCGGTGTATTGTCATGGAGATAAAAGTCACTGTGAATGTCCATTTCGCGTTCTCGACTCTCATTTTCAAGAGGATATAGTATCCGAGGTGGTTTAAAATACAAATCCGTGATCCACAATAGAAAAAGGAGAAAGTGTGGAATCCAATGAGCCCTTGTACTTAAGTTACGGTCAGAGCGAAAAAAGATGTGTCCTGCACTGCACTCTAGTCCTTCACTCTCACGTTCCTCATCCACAAATCTTTCATCCTCGCTCAAATTAATGGGGTAATCGTCGCTTTCTCGGTCCGAATCGCTCTCGCTGCTGGTGTAAACAATGGGGAAATGTGAGGAGCCTTTCAACCTGCGACGTCACGCTACTTCCTGTACAGGCAAGGCTTTTTTTATCAGCGACCAAAAGTAGCGAACTTTATCGTCGATGTTCTCTACTAAATCCTTTCAGCAAAAATATGGCAATATCGCGAAATGATCAAGTATGACACATAGAATGGATCTGCTATCCCCGTTTAAATAAGAAAAGTTCATTTCAGTAGGCCTTTAATGATGATAAATGAATGAAATAAATTGCTTGATAATGTTGAAGCTGTATTATTTATTTCCAATTCCAGTTCTTCTTGTTCAACAATATTTTAGTAGTGTTACCGAAAGGGACAAGCGGTAGAAAATGGATGGATGGATGTATAGTAGTAGTAAGTAGTGTTGTTGTTGTAAGTGTAGGTGACTTTATTTCATCAGGCGGCATCCGTCATTGTCTGTATGTTGTGCCTTTCATTTTCCTTGTGATTGAGACGATGTTTGTCCAATTCCTTGATGTCTTTGACCACAAGTACTTTTGCTCTTCATTAGTAACTTGATATTTCCTTTGCAGTTGGCGCCCCAAGCGCCTTCAAATATCCCCTGCTTTTTTTTTAAAGGTACAACACGAACCGAGACCTTGGATTAAGGTTAGTGTGTTTATTCCAATACCTTTTATATATAAGGTTGTTTAAATCAGTGGTTCTCAAATGGGGGTACGCGTACCCCTGGGGGTACTTGAAGGTATGCCAAGGGGTGAGTGAGATTTTTTTTAAATATTCTAAAAATAGCAACAATTCAAAAATCCTTTATAAATATATTTATTGAATAATACTTCAACAAAATATGAATGTAAGTTCATAAACTGAACATCAAATCAAGTAGGCTATTCCATTCATTACCATAAACCCAGAGTTTCCCCCATGCCATGATGGTTTGACCCTCACTAAAATGTCAGTCAAAAAGAACTGTGAGAAGAAATGCAACAATGCAATATTCAGTGTTGACAGCAAGATTTTTTGTGGACATGTTCCATAAATATTGATGTTAAAGATTTCTTTTTTTGTGAAGAAATGTTTAGAATTAAGTTCATGAATCCAGATGGATCTCTAATACAATCCCCAAAGAGGGCACTTTAAGTTGATGATTACTTCTATGTGTAGAAATCTTTATTTATAATTGAATCACTTGTTTATTTTTCAACACGTTTTTAGTTATTTTTATATCTTTTTTTCCAAATAGTTCAAGAAAGACCACTACAAATGAGCAATATTTGCACTGTTATACAATTTAATAAATCAGAAACTGATGACATTGTGCTGTATTTCACTTCTTTATCTCTTTTTTTCCAACCAAAAATGCTTTGCTCTGATTAGGGGGTACTGGAATTATAAAAATGTTCGCAGGGGGTACATCACTGAAAAAAGGTTGAGAACCACTGGTCTAAATAATACCCAAAGATGGCAGTTTTTGACTAACTACTTCATTGTTCATGAGATCCGTAATTGTTTAATAATGAGGTACAGTTCATTAGGTATGCCTGCCTACTATCAAATTGCACCATATAAAAGAGTTGTAAGTGTTTACAGATTTTTTTTGTCTGTATGTTTCACATTTGGGTAAATTTATGACTGTCAGCGTATAGACATGTTTTTCGTTAAATGCCACACAGTGCATACATTTTTTGTGTATAGTGACGGAAGTGGATAAATACATGTATCCATATTTAATAGTTACTTCTTTTGTATCTCCTATAGTCATATTTTAATCAGCTAATGTTTCGTCTGGTACAAACTGCTTGCATTACTACCAGTGTCCTTGCTGAGAGAGTCAGAGCGTTGACTATTCTCTCTGTTGAGACTCCCATAACACTCTTGAGATAAGGGGACAAAGCGGTGCTGGGCTAGGAGACAACAGGAGGGAGGGGAAGGGGGGGTAGAGGAGAACGTCTGGGGGAGATCGATCTTAGCTGCGCTAGTGAACGCTTCTGTACTGGATTGGTCTCACGTTTATTGTCAAAGCTTTGAGAATAAACCGCAAAATACCAACTACTGCCTGGTGATCAATTTAAACTTCAGCTTATGTGCCATAAAAAGAACTTGGGAGTGACCAGGAACTTAAATTCCCTGGAGGAACATCTGGTCAACGCAACAATTGACAGTGCATACTGTATGTATCATGGGAATGGTTAAATAGTTTTGTGTATGGACAGTCAGAATGCATACTGTATGTATCATGGGAATAATGGGCACAGAAGCTACAGCTTCCGCCTCTCTAGCTCTGCAGTCTGTTATTAACCATTTCCACCATCTGTTTGGAAATGATGAAGCAAACCTTAGGAGGCAGTCAGGCTACTTTTGTCAGTCACCAAGGTCTTGTGATGGCAAAATGGTCACATGATACTTGGAGGTGTACATTTCCAACATGATGTGGAATGACCAGCAGAGCATAAGAGTACATACACTACCGTTCAAAAGTTTGGGGTCACATTGAAATGTCCTTATTTTTGAAGGAAAAGCACTGTACTTTTCAATGAAGATAACTTTAAACTAGTCTTAACTTTAAAGACATACACTCTATACATAGCTAATGTGGTAAATGACTATTCTAGCTGCAAATGTCTGGTTTTTGGTGCAATATCTACATAGGTGTATAGAGGCCCATTTCCAGCAACTATCACTCCAGTGTTCTAATGGTACAATGTGTTTGCTCGTTGACTCAGAAGGCTAATTGATGATTAGAAAACCCTTGTGCAATCATGTTCACACATCTGAAAACAGTTTAGCTCGTTACAGAAGCTACAAAACTGACCTTCCTTTGAGCAGATTGAGTTTCTGGAGCATCACATTTGTGGGGTCATTTAAACGCTTAAAATGGCCAGAAAAAGAGAACTTTCATCTGAAACTCGACAGTCTATTCTTGTTCTTAGAAATGAAGGCTATTCCACAAAATTGTTTGAGTGACCCCAAACTTTTGAACGGTAGTGTACATGTGTGTGGCCCAGTCTTCTGAACGCAATGTAAGTGTTTTGGTGCTTTAAAGCTATGAAAATGTGTCTTCCTGCCAGGTCAAAAGGAATGGGTGTGTCAACAAGAAGATGACAGCACATGCTGAAGAAGTTTACCTTGAGCAGAAACTCTTTCCCCGCCGTGCTGATCCCAAAGTGGCCCTCCTCACCCTCCACGTCGTAGCTGAAGCAAGCATCGCCTATCTGGATGTGTCCCAGCGGCAAGGCGTCCTGCGGACTCTTGAAGTAATACAGATAACATTTCCTGGGATCGTACACGAACCACCGCGGCTTGTACCCCCTCAGGGGCCCCTTGCCCGACAGTTTGCTCAAAAAGCCGCACAGCTTGGCGGTCTGCTCCTTAGCCGACTCCGCGTCGACCGCGTCACTTGGCTTCGAGGCTTCGAGCTGGGAAGTTGGGCCTGGGCTCGACTCGCCATCGTCCTCTTCGTGCATCTTTCCTGGAACTTTGTTTTTCGTGCAGAGAAGCGGATGCGTGAATTGCTTTCCATCCACATGACTGGGCGCCGTCGGCGCAAAGCATCATGGGCGATGTAGTCTAGTGGGGGATGCGGAAATGACCATTTAGCCGCTAAGTGACGCTGTTGACCAAGTTTAGCTCAGGTCAGTGCTTTCTTTTAGACATGTGCTATTTGCATTTACACTTTGATTGATTGATTAATTGAGACTTTTATTTGTACATTGCACAGTACGGTACATATTCCGTACAACTGACCACTAAATGGTAACACCCCAATAAGTTTTTCAACTTGTTTAAGTCGGGGTCCACGTTAATCAATTCATGGTAACACTGTATGAAAAACTATTTGAAAAGGAATTTGACCTTTGCAACCTCATTATACTATTGGCTAAGTTTTATATTCATAAATGTACGTTTCTCAATACCCGACCTGTTTTTGTGCCTTTAAAGGCCTACTGAAAGCCACTACTACTGACCACGCAGTCTGATAGTTTATATATCAATGATGAAATCTTAACATTGAAACACATGCCAATACGGCCGGGTTAACTTATAAAGTGCAATTTTAAAATTCCCGCCACACTTCCGGTTGAAAAACTCCTTTGGATATGATTTATGCGCGTGACGTCACAAAATCCACGGAAGTGGTTGGACCCCATCGACCCGATACAAAAACCTCTTGTTTTCTTCGACAAAATTCCACAGTATTCTGGACATCTGTGTTGGTGAATCTTTTGCAATTTGTTTAATGAACAATGGAGGCTGCAAAGAAGAACGTTGTAAGTGGGATCGATCGGCGTATTAGCGGCTAAGTACAATACTTACAGCAACACAACAAGGACTACTTACTACGCCTAGCCGATGCTTGCCGGCAAACCCACGGGTGAAGTCCTTCGTCGCGCCGTCGATCGCTGGAACGCAGGTGAGCACGGCTGTTGCTGGGAAGATGAGGGCTGGCTGGCGTAGGTGGAGCGCTAATGTTTTTATCATAGTTCTGTGAGGTCCAGTTGCTAAGTTGCTACATTAGCCTTAGCGTCGTTAGCAACAGCATTGTTAAGCCTTACCAGGCTGAGAATTTTTAACCGTGTAGTTACATGTACATGGTTTAATAGTATTGTTGATCTTCTGTCTATCCTTCCAGTCAGGGGTTTATTTCTTTTGTTTCTATCTTCATTTGAGAATGATACTATCACGTTAGCTCAGTAGCTAAGTGTGTCACCGATGTATTGTCGTGGAGATAAAAGTCACTTTAAATGTCCATTTCGCGTGCTCGACTCTCATTTTCAAGAGGATATAGTATCCGAGGTGGTTTAAAATACAAATCCGTGATCCACGATAGAAAAAGGAGAGAGTGTGGAATCTAATGAGCCAGCTTGTACCTAAATTACGGTCAGAGCGAAAAAAAGATACGTCCATCACGGCCTCTTTAGTCCTTCACTGTAACGTTCCTCATCTACAAATCTTTCATCCTCGCTCAAATTAATGGGGTAATCGTCGCTTTGTCGCTCCAAATCTCTCGCTCCATTGTAAACAACGGGGAATTGTGAGGAATACTAGCTCCTGTGACGTCACGCTACTTCCGGTACAGGCAAGGCTTTTTTTATCAGCGAGCAAAAGTTGTGAAATTTATCGTCAATTTTCTCTACTAAATCCTTTCAGCAAAAATATGGCAATATCGCGAAATGATCAAGTATGACACATAGAATGGATCTGCTATTCCCGTTTAAATAAAAAAAATTAATTTCAGTAGGCCTTTAAAAAAGAATTAGAAGTCTACTTTAAAACACTCTCTACCTCTAACAAGCAAAAAGCTGTGAAAACTATGATGCTGTGTTCCAAATTTAAATTATCTACGGAGCTTTTGTCAGCCTATGGCTTTACATTTTGTTACATATATATACAAAAAAAGTATTTAGTCAGCCACCCATTGACAATCAATGGGTGGCTGACTAAATACTTTTTTGCCCCACTGTATATATTGCCTTCTATTTTAGTTACTTTATTGAGTTTACAACCCCCTGGCGCTGTTTTGTACTGTTTCTGTACTTGTTTTGATTATTATTATTTCTTGATTGTACGTTGCATATTATAAATAAAGGTTTATAACATTAAAAAAAAACAATAATAAAAAAAAAACAAGTTTAGCCAGAGAGTTTAGCTAACTAGCGAATTCCTTGTTAGAAATGTGGTTGTTTTAACTTGTAAAGCCAAGTATTTCGTGGACAATATTGCTATTTGTAACAGTATTTAACGTGTCGACTACAATCTCTGGCTGTGTTTAAATGTCATACCTAATCCAACCAGACCCGGTGTTTAAATGTCATACCTAATCCAACCAGACCCGGTGTTTAAATGTCATACCTAATCCAACCAGACCCAGTGTTTAAATGTCATACCCAATCCAACCAGACCCGGTGTTTAAATGTCATACCTATTCCAACCAGACCCGGTGTTCTGTCAATGTGTTGCCAACTCTTCAGTAAGGAAAGTAGCTATTGGCTGTTCAAATAGATGACGTTTTGCCGCATTTGCATAACATATTGCAATGAATTCTGTAGGAATGAAGAATGACATAATAAATACGATTATTAGAGTATCTTTAAATTTAAATCAATAAAAAAATAGAGAACCAAATTTGATCAGAAGACTACAAGGTTGTGACATTATTCCATCTATTGACTAGATAATTAACATTAACAATGGGATTGGGACGTTGCAGTAAATTACTTTAGCGCACAGGTGTCAAACTCAAGGCCCGGGGGCCACATCTGGCCCGCCACATTATTTTATGTGGCCCACGTAAGCCTTGAAATATGCATTAATAAAATGCTTAATGTATTTTTTACTAAATATATTT
Source organism: Entelurus aequoreus (assembly GCF_033978785.1). NCBI lineage: Eukaryota > Metazoa > Chordata > Actinopteri > Syngnathiformes > Syngnathidae > Entelurus > Entelurus aequoreus. The sequence continues at coordinate 51,737,570 of NC_084740.1, forward strand.
GTTTTGACATTAAAAATCATGTACTGCATGCAATTGCATATCTTTTCAAATTCAATATTATCAAAATCGAAATAATATATTATGATGTATTCCAAAAATATTTGTGGTTAAAATAAAGATAAATACTGTACTTAAAGGCCTACTGAAACCCACTACTACCGACCACGCAGTCTGATAGTTTATATATCAATGATGAAATCTTAACATTGCAACACATGCCAGTACGGCCGGGTTAATTTATAAAGTGACATTTAAAACTTCCCGGGAAATATCCGGCTGAAACGTCGCGGTATGATGACGTATGCGCGTGACGAAGTCAGTATAACGGAAGTTATGGTACCCCATAGAATCCTATACAAAAAGCTCTGTTTTCATTTCATAATTCCACAGTATTCTGGACATCTTTTGCAATTTGTTTAATGAACAATGAAGGCTGCAAAGAAGACAGTTGTAGGTGGGATCGGTGTATTAGCAGCGGACTACAGCAACACAACCAGGAGGACTTTGTTGGAGCGCTAGCCGCGCTAGCCGTGCTAGCCGCGCTAGCCGCGCTAGCCGCCGACCTCACCTTGACTTCCTATGTCTCCGGGCCGCCAAACGCATCGGGTGAAGTCCTTCGTCCTTCTGCCGATCGCTGGAACGCAGGTGAGCACGGGTGTTGATGAGTAGATGAGGGCTGGCTGGCGTAGGTGGAGAGCTAATGTTTTTAGCATAGCTCTGTGAGGTCCCGTTGCTAAGTTGCTAAGTTAGCTTCAATGGCGTCGTTAGCACAGCATTGTTAACCTTCGCCAGCCTGGAAAGCATTAACCGTGTATTTACATGTCCACGGTTTAATAGTATTGTTGATTTTCTATCTATCCTTCCAGTCAGGGGTTTATTTTTTTGTTTCTATATGCAGTTAAAGCACGATGCTATCACGTTAGCTCGTAGCTAAAGCGTTTCGCCGATGTATTGTCGTGGAGATAAAAGGCACTGAATGTCCATTTCGCGTTCTCGACTCTCATTTTCAAGAGGATATAGTATCTGAGGTGGTTTAAAATACAAATCCGTGATCCACAATAAAAAAAAAGGAGCCAGCTTGTACCTAAGTTACGGTCAGAGCGAAAAAAGATACGTCCATCACTGTCTCAAGTCCTTCACTGTAACGTTCTTCATCTACGAATCTTTCATCCTCGCTCAAATTAATGGGGTAATCATCACTTTCTCGGTCCGAATCTCTCTCGCTCCATTGTAAACAATGGGGAATTGTGAGGAATACTAGCTCCTGTGACGTCACGCTACTTCCGGTACAGGCAAGGCGAGCAAAAGTTGCGAACTTTATCGTCGATTTTTTTCTACTAAATCCTTTCAGCAAAAATATGGCAATATCGCGAAATGATCAAGTATGACACATAGAATGGATCTGCTATCCCCGTTTGAATAATAAAAAAAAAATTTCAGTAGGCCTTTAAATATCAGCTTGATTTATGATTTCAAAACAAATTATCAATCAAATTGTAGAATGTAAAATTGACAATAGGTTTTACAGTTAAATTCCGCCGACTGAGTTTTTTACCATAAAATCAACTTTGGTACTGCTTTTTTCCATATACAGTAAGACACTAAAACATTAAAAACAAACAAAAACAAACATTAAAACAACAAGATGTTTTAGCACATCATAATCGGATCAATTGCTGTGGAAACTTTACTGTCAAGTTTCTCCAGTCTCTGATGGTTTAGGGTGCCATCTCATCTGCTGGTACTGGTCCACTGTGTTTTCTCAGGTCCAAAGTCACTGCAACTGTCTAACATAAAGTTTTAGAGTGCTTTATGCTGACCAACCTTACGAAGATGCAAATCTCATTTTCCAACAGGAGTTGGCACCTGCACAAAGTGCCAAAACTACCAGTATCTGGTTTAAAGACCATGGTATCCCTGTCCTTAATTGGCCAACAAACTCGCCTGACTTGAACCCCTTAGACAATCTATGTTGTATTGTCAAGATGAAAATGCAATACACCAGACCCAACAATGCAGAAGAGCTGAAGGCCACTATCAGGGCAACCCGGGCTCTCATAACACCGGAGGAGTGCCACAGACTGATGGATTCCATGCCATGTCGCATTGCTGCAGGAATTCAGGCAAAAGGAGCCCCAACCAAGTATTGAGTGCAGGGTTTCCCCTAGATTGCCACTATATACAGTACAGGCCAAAGGTTTGGACACACCTTCTCATTCAATGGTTTGTCTTTATTTTCATGACTATTTACACTGTAGATTGTCACTGAAGGCATCAAAACTATGAATGAACACGTGGAGTTATGTTCAGTTCTTAACAAAAATGGTGAAATAACTGAAAGCATGTTTTATATTCTAGTTTCTTCAAAATAGCCACCCTTTGCTCTGATTACTGCTTTGCACACTCTTGGCATTCTCTCCATGAGCTTCAAGAAGTAGTCACCTGAAATGGTATTCACTTCACAGGTGTGCTTGAAGCTCATCGAGAGAATGCCAAGAGTGTGCAAAGCAGTAATCAGAGCAAAGGGTGGCTATTTTGAAGAAACTAGAATATAAAACATGTTTTCAGTTCTTTCACCTGTGTTCAATGTGTTCATTCATAGTTTTGATGCCTTCAGTGACAATCTACAATGTAAACAGTCATAAAAATAAAGAAACCGCATTGAATAACTATTGGATGTCGTTGTGGCTTGTGCAGCCCTTCGAGACACTCGTGATTTAGGGCTATATAAATAAACTTTGATTGATTGAATGACATGGTGTGTCCAAACTTTTGGCCTGTACTGTATGTGGCGGTGGGGGCGTAGTCAATATGATATCGTCATAAATATGCCATGATCATTTTGATTTGCAATGATACATTTTTGCATGCATGTCTGTGGAGGTGGGAGGAAGCCGGAGTACCCGGCGGGAACCCACAAAGTCACGGGGAGAACACGCAAACACCACACAGAAAGACTCCGAGCCCGGGGATCGAATCCAGGACCTTCTTATTGTGAGGCACTAGTTAGATTTCTATACTGAGAGTTAGAGCATCTTTAATAATACATATATTTGGATTTATTCATTTAAAACATTTAACATCAGACATGCAAAGCTTGGTTGGCGTGACATGAGTACGGTAACCTACATTTGTGTTAAAAGACGAGACTTGGACTATGGTAATGTCGAGCGACCTACGGTGGTTCCTCCTCTTGTTCCCCGAACAAAAAGACTCATATCCAGGCTGTGGAGACAACTTCAAGCACAAGCTTTTTTCAGCGTGTGGAAATAAAGCTTTACATGTTTTCTATCGACGTGGCTCAGTTGGTAGATCGGCCATGCCAGCAACCTGAGAGTTCCTGGTTCGATCCCCAGCTTCCGTCATCCTAGTCACGTCTGTCTGAGTCCTTGGGCAAGACACTTCACCCTTGCTCCTGATGGGTCGTGGTTAGGGCCTTGCATGTGTGTGTGTGTGTGTGAATGGGTGAATGTGGAAATAGTGTCAAAAGCGCTTTGAGTACCTTGAAGGTAGAAAAGTGCGATACAAGTATAACCCATTTACCATTTCTTTTTAGACCTTAATATGTTGACTCATGTATTGTTGTATGTCTTAAAGTATTTTCTTGTAAAATATTATTTTGACTTGTATGAATTAATAAACAATGTGCTGTTTTCTTGCATTATTTGCAAATGTTACGAAATGGGGGAATACATTTAGCTATCCTAAATGATATTCCACATAATATTTACAACTACGTTTGAAAGGGGTTGGCCGGTCTGACACAGCCTACACGGGGTTGGGCACCACATCGAGCAGCCGCTTGCCTTTTTTTAGCCACCAGCTGCTTCCCAGAGAGCCTAAATACAGCACCTTTGAGAAAGAGCTGCTCGGCGTCTGGTTGGCAATCCATCATCCTGGATGATCTTGAGTTTTTAGGGTTTTCTTGGACCACAAACACCTCACATTCCTACAGTCGTGGCCTGCCCGCCAACAATGCCAGCTGTCGTTCTTCTCGGAGTACACCACAGACATCCAACACATCGCGGGCAAGTCCAACGTGGTCGCAGACTGCCTCTCCAGAAGGATCCTCAGCATGGTGCAGCTGGGTTTTGAGTACTAGCATATGAGTGCGCAAAAGGCCTCTGGTTGTGGGATTCAGATGCTCAAAGATTTGGACACTAGATTGCGCCTGGAGGAAGTCGCGGTGGGTGACTCAGGGGTCAGGCTGTGGTGCGATCTCTTAAATGGCCAGCCTTGGCCCCAAGTTCCTGTTGGCTGGCAGCCATCCCTACAGAAAGTCTTCTGCAAGGCTGGTGACTCAGAAGTTTGCCTGGAGGTGGCTGAAGAAGGACGTGCAGGCCTGGGTTGACTCATGCGTGGCCTGTCAGCACGCAAAAGTGCACCGCCACACCTAGGAGGAAGTTCGACCATGTAAACATTGACTTGGTGAGCCCACTTCCCCCTTCACATGGTTTCACCAACCGCCTCACGATGGTGGACAGGACAACCACTGGCTGGTAGCCGTTCCCCTCACTTCAACATCATCCACTGACATTCATCAGCACGTGGGCATCACATGCTGGTGAACCTCCTCTGACCGAGGTGCACAGTTTAACTCAGAGAGCTGGAACGTGGTCACCGGAGGTCAAGCTGCACCGCATCACCGCATACCACCCCCAGGCTAACCGTTTGTGTGAGCAATTCCACCGCTCCATGAAGGCTGCCTTGCATGCCAGTTTGACTGACGGAAACTTGGTGAACAAACTACCCTAGGCCTCAAACAGGCCTAGAGTAGCCTCAGGAACACCCACAAAGAAGACCTGCAGTCAACGTCTGCCGGGCTTGTCTATGGCCAGGTGATGCGAGTTCCAGGGGATTTCATTCCGTACGCCAATACACCTTGGTCGCGACCTTCCCTGTTTGAGGCCACCAGAGCATTCACACTCGTCCCGACGTCACGGCACGGCATCCCAGTTTCTCGGGTTCCCCCCAGTCTGTGCTCAGCGGATTTAGTCTTAATTTGTCATGACGCCCACCGTGGATTGTTGCGCCGGCCCGTTTAAGGTCCTACAGCACAAAGATAAGAGCCCGGTCGTCGACGTTGGGGGTAAACCTGAGACTGTTTTTCATTGATAGGATTAAGGCGACCCACGGACAAGTTTCCAGGCCATTGGAATTGTCCCAGGCCCCAGGCCCCACGCCGCAAAGCCCCCTCTCCATTTTTCCCCACGAACCTGATCCGATCGTGGTCCTCTCTGCCCTGTCAGCGCCCATGTCTCCCAGTACCCGCTGTGGTCGGGTTGTCGTCCCTCCTTGGCGCGGGGATTTTGTCTAAGGTTGAATTCTGGGGTGGCTTGTTTAGTGGGTTCACATAATTCATCAACGGAACTTTGGTGATTGTTAGAGTTCAGGTCAGATGGGTTTTCTGGGGACACATTTCTGGTGTTGTGTGTTGTTGCACTGAGAAACCACAGATGTTTAGACACTGCTCCATTGCTGATCTGAAAACAAAGTCTGAATGTAATTAAAACAATTAGTTTTATCTTTTGACACTCCTCTTTCCACTCCTGTCCTTACACGCTACACAATTACCACTTTTTATTTTTGGATACCAAATCTTACTGGCAGTGTTTTGGCTCTATAAGGGAATCAATGCCGTCATTGTTGCACATGCATAAACACACACACATGCCACAACACCATGGCGACACGTGACAAGCACTGCCTGATTGATACGGCATTTTTAACTTTTAAGTGTTGTCCTTTTCATGGATTTCAATGACATTTGCAAGTGTTAGTAAAACTCCATCATCTATTATTTTAAAACAGCCCCCAAAAAAGGTGTGATGACAAAGTCCACCTTTTTAGCAATGAGCCCGCCTTCATTCAGGCTGGATGGGAGGATAGAACCTACAGAACTGTTGACTCGTAATTAGCTGTTGTGCTTCCTCATTAAGTCATATAGTTTGTTTGTTGTAACGTGATGTGAAACTTTTCTTCTTTTTGGACAGACTCCCTTGAATAATAGGTTAAATAAATACAAATCTAAAAGCTATTTTTTCTTATTAAAAGTCATGTTACATGTCAACAATTGGAAGAATTTCATTGAAGTTATTCTCAATGGCAACTATGACTTGAGAGGTTTGTTATGAGAACCAATTCAACTAATTTTGGCAGAGAAGTCGCAGAATTTCATAAACACACAGAATTTAAATTTTCATGAACAATGTCTTTTTTATTTTATGTTGCTTGCTTGCCTGAAGTAAATATTTAATCAATAAAAAATGAATATACCAAATAAAAGAGAAAACGTGTATACTATTTTTAATGATTGGATCAGGGATCACACACAATCATATCATCACTACCTTACGACAATTTTCCTTTTTCAAGATCAATTTTGTAGTTCTTCCGTTAAATCTGCATTTATCGACCACCAGTAAAAAAGGTTTTATGATGGACCCTGTTATGTGTGCACTGATGTTTCTAGTCTGAGGTTTTCAGCCAGAAAAGGCTAAATTGCAAACCTTTGCGGTGGAAGAACTTTAGTATTGACTGGAAAGGCAAGATCTTGGCTAGGAATGACCGAAATGAGCTTCTTTGTAGAGTTGCTGACTCCCCCTTATTGACAGGAGAAGTTCTGGTGGGCCACCTGAGCTCAGGCATGCAAAACTGGAGGCTCAAAAGGATGTTGCTGGAGAAGTCTGGGCCTTCCATACTATAGCTTAGCTACTTCTCAAATTGTGTGGTGAGGAATTTCAATATACAGTACAAAAATGAACTTTCTCTTGAATTGTTTGGACTTTTTACTCTGTTTGGGGAATCACAGACTTGAAATATTACAAATGTTTATTAAACTTAACCTGGAAATGTTTTTAAGTTCAAGCAGTGGGTTGTACAGATACATAAATAAATATTATATTATCATGTTCTCAATCTTGTTTCAATTTTGGGGGCTCATGAAAACAGTCCAGGGGGTGGGGCATAGATGTGTATCCTCAAAATTTCAGAATTGTTGGGACTAGCAGTCAATGATTTATGGGTCATTACTTGTCATTAAGTCCCACCCATCTGTATTTCATTTGGTGAATAACACTGCCACCATGTGGTGTGTCTAATACTGCAGGTGTATGTTCATGAGTAAAAAAGTATGAAAAAATGTGAGTTAATTTGTGTTGTTTTAAAAACAATTAATAAAAACATTGCTCATTGGACTCGCTTTGCTTTGATGGCACAAAAATGATGCGGAACTTCCCTTTAAAAAAGACAGTCAATATTCCACAGTCACTGCTTTGGTCTTGAGGTATTCCATGAGCGCATCCTCTCCTATCAATGACAAGCAGACATTTAGTACATCATCACATGTACAACAATACATAACATTTCAATGATGACATCTGTGAAACATACTGTAGTTAAACTCCAGGTATTCTGATGGAATACTGATATTGGGCCGATATCAGCAAAAAACAATGACAAGTATTTGATTATATAATTTGTTTCTCAAATCTGTAATATACACTTTGATACAAACAGCGTGTTTACGTGTGCAGACCTGGACAGCCAGTTAACATCTAAATATCCTCTATTAAACACACGCCGTTGGTCTTTTCTTGTATTTTAGTCAAGTCATTTACAAAATGTAAACATGGTAGGCTATAGGCGACTAGGAGCTAGCAGCTACACAACAGCTATACTATACTATATATATACTATATGCCACGGACCATGGATGTTGATGGTACTATATGCCATGGACCATGGATGTTGATGGTACTATATGCCATGGACCATGGATGTTGATGGTACTATATGCCATGGATGTTGATGGTACTATATGCCAAGGACCATGGATGTTGATGGTACTATATGCCACAGACCATGGATGTTGATGGTACTATATGCCACGGACCATGGATGTTGATGGTACTATATGCCACGGACCATGGATGTTGATGGTACTATATGCCACGGACCATGGATGTTGATGGTACTATATGCCACGGACCATGGATGTTGATGGTACTATATGCCATGGACCATGGATGTTGATGGTACTACAGTATATGCCATGGACCATGGATGTTGATGGTACTATATGCCACGGACCATGGATGTTGATGGTACTATATGCCACAGACCATGGATGTTGATGGTACTATATGCCATGGACCATGGATGTTGATGGTACTACAGTATATGCCATGGACCATGGATGTTGATGGTACTATATGCCACGGACCATGGATGTTGATGGTACTATATGCCACAGACCATGGATGTTGACGGTACTATATGCCACGGACCATGGATGTTGATGGTACTATATGCCATGGACCATGGATGTTGATGGTACTATATGCCATGGACCATGGATGTTGATGGTACTATATGCCATGGACCATGGATGTTGATGGTACTATATGCCATGGACCATGGATGTTGATGGTACTATATGCCATGGACCATGGATGTTGATGGTACTATATGCCATGGACCATGAATGTTGATGGTACTATATGCCACGGACCATGGATGTTGATGGTACTATATGCCATGGACCATGGATGTTGATGGTACTATATGCCATGGACCATGGATGTTGATGGTACTACAGTATATGCCATGGACCATGGATGTTGATGGTACTATATGCCATGGACCATGGATGTTGATGGTACTATATGCCACGGACCATGGATGTTGATGGTACTATATGCCACAGACCATGGATGTTGATGGTACTATATGCCACGGACCATGGATGTTGATGGTACTATATGCCATGGACCATGGATGTTGATGGTACTACAGTATATGCCATGGACCATGGATGTTGATGGTACTATATGCCATGGACCATGGATGTTGATGGTACTATATGCCACGGACCATGGATGTTGATGGTACTATATGCCACAGACCATGGATGTTGATGGTACTATATGCCACGGACCATGGATGTTGATGGTACTATATGCCACGGACCATGGATGTTGATGGTACTATATGCCACGGACCATGGATGTTGATGGTACTATATGCCACGGACCATTGATGTTGATGGTACTATATACCATGGACCATGGATGTTGATGGTACTATATGCCATGGACCATGGATGTTGATGGTACTATATGCCATGGACCATGGATGTTGATGGTACTATATGCCACGGACCATGGATGTTGATGGTACTATATGCCATGGACCATGGATGTTGATGGTACTACAGTATATGCCATGGACCATGGATGTTGATGGTACTATATGCCATGGACCATGGATGTTGATGGTACTATATGCCACGGACCATGGATGTTGATGGTACTATATGCCACAGACCATGGATGTTGATGGTACTATATGCCACGGACCATGGATGTTGATGGTACTATATGCCACGGACCATGGATGTTGATGGTACTATATGCCACGGACCATGGATGTTGATGGTACTATATGCCACGGACCATTGATGTTGATGGTACTATATACCATGGACCATGGATGTTGATGGTACTATATGCCATGGACCATGGATGTTGATGGTACTATATGCCATGGACCATGGATGTTGATGGTACTATATGCCACAGACCATGGATGTTGATGGTACTATATGCCACGGACCATGGATGTTGATGGTACTATATGCCATGGACCATTGATGTTGATGGTACTATATGCCACGGACCATGGATGTTGATGGTACTATATGCCATGGACCATGGATGTTGATGGTACTATATGCCATGGACCATTGATGTTGATGGTACTATATGCCACGGACCATGGATGTTGATGGTACTATATGCCATGGACCATGGATGTTGATGGTACTATATGCCATGGACCATGGATGTTGATGGTACTATATGCCATGGACCATTGATGTTGATGGTACTATATACCATGGACCATGGATGTTGATGGTACTATATGCCATGGACCATGGATGTTGATGGTACTATATGCCATGGACCATGGATGTTGATGGTACTATATGCCATGGACCATGGATGTTGATGGTACTATATGCCATGGACCATGGATGTTGATGGTACTATATGCCATGGACCATTGATGTTGATGGTACTATATACCATGGACCATGGATGTTGATGGTACTATATGCCATGGACCATGGATGTTGATGGTACTATATGCCATGGACCATTGATGTTGATGGTACTATATACCATGGACCATGGATGTTGATGGTACTATATGCCATGGACCATGGATGTTGATGGTACTATATGCCACAGACCATGGATGTTGATGGTACTATATGCCACGGACCATGGATGTTGATGGTACTATATGCCATGGACCATGGATGTTGATGGTACTACAGTATATGCCATGGACCATGGATGTTGATGGTACTATATGCCATGGACCATGGATGTTGATGGTACTATATGCCACGGACCATGGATGTTGATGGTACTATATGCCACAGACCATGGATGTTGATGGTACTATATGCCACGGACCATGGATGTTGATGGTACTATATGCCACGGACCATGGATGTTGATGGTACTATATGCCACGGACCATGGATGTTGATGGTACTATATGCCACGGACCATTGATGTTGATGGTACTATATACCATGGACCATGGATGTTGATGGTACTATATGCCATGGACCATGGATGTTGATGGTACTATATGCCATGGACCATGGATGTTGATGGTACTATATGCCACGGACCATGGATGTTGATGGTACTATATGCCATGGACCATGGATGTTGATGGTACTACAGTATATGCCATGGACCATGGATGTTGATGGTACTATATGCCATGGACCATGGATGTTGATGGTACTATATGCCACGGACCATGGATGTTGATGGTACTATATGCCACAGACCATGGATGTTGATGGTACTATATGCCACGGACCATGGATGTTGATGGTACTATATGCCACGGACCATGGATGTTGATGGTACTATATGCCACGGACCATGGATGTTGATGGTACTATATGCCACGGACCATTGATGTTGATGGTACTATATACCATGGACCATGGATGTTGATGGTACTATATGCCATGGACCATGGATGTTGATGGTACTATATGCCATGGACCATGGATGTTGATGGTACTATATGCCACAGACCATGGATGTTGATGGTACTATATGCCACGGACCATGGATGTTGATGGTACTATATGCCATGGACCATTGATGTTGATGGTACTATATGCCACGGACCATGGATGTTGATGGTACTATATGCCATGGACCATGGATGTTGATGGTACTATATGCCATGGACCATTGATGTTGATGGTACTATATGCCACGGACCATGGATGTTGATGGTACTATATGCCATGGACCATGGATGTTGATGGTACTATATGCCATGGACCATGGATGTTGATGGTACTATATGCCATGGACCATTGATGTTGATGGTACTATATACCATGGACCATGGATGTTGATGGTACTATATGCCATGGACCATGGATGTTGATGGTACTATATGCCATGGACCATGGATGTTGATGGTACTATATGCCATGGACCATGGATGTTGATGGTACTATATGCCATGGACCATGGATGTTGATGGTACTATATGCCATGGACCATTGATGTTGATGGTACTATATACCATGGACCATGGATGTTGATGGTACTATATGCCATGGACCATGGATGTTGATGGTACTATATGCCATGGACCATGGATGTTGATGGTACTATATGCCATCAGAATGCGGGATGGCTGGATGACTTTAGAGGATGATTAAAACAATTTAAATGGGTGCGTTTTGGTGCTCTCTGACATTTGTTTTTTTCATTGATATGAAACATTTTTTTTTTGTAATTTGCATTTTCTTGCGTGTGGAAAAGTGGGTTCCGTAGACTGCTTCTAAAATGCTCAGAAAAAGTGGTACATGTTATTCCACAGGTAAGAGCACAACACAAATGTTCAGTAAATGAGTGTGTCCATGGTGAAAGCTGCATAGTACACACAAAATCCTCATTTAAATAAGGCAGTCTGTGCCATTTTTGCACTTGTTATCAATTGTACATGCAGTCTTAGTAGATCACACGCATCATGCCGACAAATAATACACACCATTTGATATTTTGCACACGCTGTTTAGCGCATGGTAATTAGATCTCAGTAGATTGGGCCACTTGTCTGCTACAACTTACCGAGGTCTTTGCCAAAGCCAGACTGCTTGAAGCCTCCAAAAGGTGAAGCCACGTCAGTCTTGTTGTAGGTGTTGATGAAAACGGTTCCAGCCTCCAAGTGTTCACTAACATACATGGCTTTGTTAATGTCTCGGGTGAACACACCTGAAGCCAGACCGTACTCCGTGTCATTGGCTCTCTGCAGCACACCGTCCACATCCCTGTGAAGCACAACTCACTCAGATACCATTCCAGCATCAATGGGGTTTGTTATCTGGACTATTTACCCATCTTTAAATTTGGAGACGACCATGATAGGGCCGAAAGACTCCTCTTTAGCCATGAACATGTGGTCCTCCACGTCAGTAAACACAGTCGGCTCCATGAAGAAACCTGTTACAAAACAAAAAAGTTGTATGACTTTATTTATTATTCCGTATTATATCAGTTTAAAGTTTCACAACATTTTAAAAACAAACGCATTCCAGTATTCTTAGCCCCTTCTTGCTTATAATTGCAAATCCCCCTAGGCATTCTCATTGTGGCGTGCAGTGTCAGTAAACAATTGAAGTGCGATTGACTCCTACTCCTGGAAGTCTGGTTAGGAAAATGTGCATATTTTAATTGCGGACTATAAACCGCTACTTTTTTCCTGCGGCTTATAAAACGGTGTGGCACATTTATGGATTTTTCTCCTCTGAAAGCCATGATGCAAAAAGTAAAACAAGACAAAACCAAAAAAACAAGCAAAACACTGAATAGGTGTTTTACTGTTTGGGGTATGGCGCCATCTTTTGAACAAGTTGGCTCAATAGTACTGTTTTGCCATTTTGTTTAGACTACAACGTTCAAGTACAATAGTCAGGTCTTCCGGCTGTCCATAGCGTTTCTACTCGGATGGATTCTTTATTAATAACTGCAAGCAAGCCTCCTCTCTTCCTGTTTTTAAATCACTCTTAAAAACATACTTTTATTCCATGGCTTTTAACACAGAGTGATCTCCATCCTGCTATGGTGTCCCACAGCAACCTGCTGTGAACCTGTTTTTATGTTTTATTTATTTATTTTTTATCGTGCTCTGTTTGTGTTGTGTTGTGTTTGCTCGTTTCTCTTGTGTTATCTTTTAACCTGCCCATTGTACAGCACTTTGGCTACCCCTGTGGTAAATTTTAAATATGCTTTATAAATAAAGTTGATTTGATTTGATGCAGCAGTCATGTGACACTTTTTCTGGGCATTTTAGAAGCAGTCCTGCAGTGCATCTACAATAGAATGCACTCCTTTAGATGTTGGCACTAACTGCGAGTGTGTGCTGGAATGTTCCAGATGCATGTGTGATGTATTACATATACAATAATGTGTACCTTATATTTAAAGGCCTACTGAAAGCCACTACTACCGACCACGCAGTCTGATAGTTTATATATCAATGATGAAATCTTAACATTGCAACACATGCCAATACGGCCGGGTTAACTTATAAAGTGCAATTTTAAATTTCCCACGAAACTTCCGGTTGAAAAACGTCTATGTATGATGACGTATGCGTGTGACGTCAATGGTTGAAACGGAAGTATTCGGACACCATTGAATCCAAAACAAAAAAGCTCTGTTTTCATCTCAAAATTCCACAGTATTCTGGACATCTGTGTTGGTGAATCTTTTGCAATTTGTTTAATGAACAATGAAGACTGCAAAGAAGAAAGTTGTAGGTGGGATCGGTGTATTAGCGGATGGCTGCAGCAACACAACCAGGAGGACTTTGACTTGGATAGCAGACGCGCTATCCGACGCTAGCCGCCGACCGCACCGATGATCGGGTGAAATCCTTCATCTCTCCGTCGATCGCTGGAACGCAGGTGAGCACGGGTGTTGATGAGCAGATGAGGGCTGGCTGGCGTAAGTGGATAGCTAATGTTTTTAGCATAGCTCTGTGAGGTCCCGTAGCTAAGTTAGCTTCAATGGCGTCGTTAGCAACAGCATTGTTAAGCTTCGCCAGGCTGGAAAGCATTTACCATGTAGTTACATGTCCATGGTTTAATAGTATTGTTGATTTTCTGTCTATCCTTCCAGTCAGGGGTTTATTTCTTTTGTTTCTATCTGCAGTTAAGCTCGATGCTATCACCTTAGCTCCGTAGCTAAAGTGCTTCGCTGATGTATTGTCGTGGAGATAAAAGTCACTGTGAATGTCAATTTCGCGTTCTCGACTCTCATTTTCAAGAGGATATAGTATCCGAGGTGGTTTAAAATACAAATCCGTGATCCACAATAGAAAAAGGAGAAAGTGTGGAATCCAATGAACCCTTGTACCTAAGTTACGGTCAGAGTGAAAAAAGATACGTCCTGCACTGCACTCTAGTCCTTCACTCTCACGTTCCTCATCCACAAATCTTTCATCTTCGCTCAAATTAAAGGGGTAATCGTCGCTTTCTCGGTCCGAATCGCTCTCGCTGCTGGTGTAAACAATATGAGGAGCCTTTCAACCTGTGAGGTCACGCTACTTCCGGTACAGGCAAGGCTTTTTTTATCAGCGACCAAAAGTTGCGAACTTTATCGTCGATGTTCTCTACTAAATCCTTTCAGCAAAAATATGGCAATATCGCGAAATGATCAAGTATGACACATAGAATGGATCTGCTATCCCCGTTTAAATAAAACTATTTCATTTCAGTAGGCCTTTAAAATCAATATAATGATACATTACATGTGTCTAAAGGCAAGATTGGCCCCCGATTTCTAGTGAATGTAGTACATGATTATATATGTACCACTTCATAAAAGCTACTATAGTTATTTATACTACATTCTATTGTATTGTTTTTCATACAATATTTCTTATCTAAAAGTTTTTTTTTTTTAAAGGCATGTTACATGTTAAAATGGTGCTGTTCTGGAGGCCGAGCACTGATGAGGGACGGCGTGGCGAAGCTGGTAGAGTGGCCGTGCCAGCAATTGGAGTGTTGCTGGTTACTGGGGTTCAATCCCCACCTTCTACCATCCTAGTCACGTCCGTTGTGTCCTTGGGCAAGACACTTCACCCTTGCTCCTGATGGCTGCTGGTTAGCGCCTTGCATGGCAGCTCCCGCCATCAGTGTGTGAATGTGTGTGTGAATGGGTGAATGTGGAAATACTGTCAAAGCGCTTTGAGTACCTTGAAGGTAGAAAAGCGCTATACAAGTTTAACCCATTTATCATTTATCTTTTATTACATTGATTTTAATTAATTTCAATGCACCATGTCGTTTCGCAATACAAGTTGTTCATGTTAAAAGCTGCGTCACAGAACCAATTACTGAGGTAACACTGAACAGGTGAACAATCCTTTTGTTGACTTTTAATCACGACAAATGCTTCCTTAGAATAACAACAAATAGGAACCATTCTCAATTTCCTTGAAAAGTGAATTATGAAAGTCAGATTAAAGATATTTTTTTAGCAAATGATGAAGCAGACTACTTGGATGGTTAAGAGTGTTTTTTTGTATTTTACCTGGTCGGTCAACCTGCTTGCCTCCATACACCAATGTGGCCCCTTCTTTGACTCCAACCTCACAGTACTCCAGCAGCTTGTCCAAATGGGCTTTGTGGTTCTGAGGACCATGATCTGTAGATAGATCCAATGGGTCTCCAATCTTCATCTTCTTTATTTCCGCTACCTTAGAGTTTAGAAACACAAACAATGCAGCTTTTTTTAAATTGTTTTTTATTTTGGAAAGTTGCGTGATGATTGCTGAATGAATGTAGTCTACCTGTGTGTACATTGATCTAATCTTAGCAGTGGTGGGCCCTCAGGGCCAGCAAGACCTTCTCTGCTGGCCTAACATAACCACAAATCATCATCATAATTAAAGTAATTTTTTATTTACTTTCCCTAAATATCTAAAAGTATTCATATTCTCTTTATGTCATATTATGTCCGTTCCAGTGCTGTTGTTTTTAGGTTAGAGTTTGTATCCAATCAGAATTCGGCTAGCTTATGTTGCCATGCTGTACCAAATCTACCTGCCTTGGAATACAAAAATTCAGGCATCTGTGCACTGTAAGTGAATGGGCACATACAGTTGATAGACAGTTGCAATAACCAATCAGATCACGAGTTGTTGTGAGTAAGACCTTCTAGCTGGCCTTATGCTGTGATTGGATACTCACTTGGGAGTCCCAAAAAGTATTTCTGATTCTGATTCTGATTGCTTCCAATACGTCTTCTGTGGGAACATTCAATATGTTTTTCAATTCCTAGTCAGTGGCAAAAGCAGCTTTAGCAAACTCACCACACGGCTGATGAATTCATCATGAATTGACTCTTCCACAAAAAGACGGCCAGCAGCAATGCAGTTTTCCCCTTTGTTGAAATACACGGAGCTCATGCCCTAGCAGGGGAGAACAAAAGCAATCAGGAGGGATATGATAGCTTCTTATTCTCACAACTAATTCATTAAAACAGTAATATAAATCCATGTATCTCTGTTATCATAATTTGAGAAAAAACAATTTGAGAGTACATTCATTGTCTAAACCACTGGTGTCAAACTCAATATGTACAGTGTTTCCCATAAACTGCCAAGATACCTGTGGCGGTGGGGGCGTGGCTATGGGCGTGCCTATGGGCTTGGTCACCATGACATCATCGAGTAATTTGCATAATTTACTACAATGATATGATTTTCTCTAAAAAGGCTCAAAAAATGTATACTTACTAATTAATAATAACAGTTTTGTTTTAAACGTCCATCCATCCATCCATTTTACAATATAATTACAACACTTTATGTACATATTTATATACAGATTTGAACAATAAGTTATTCACTGAAATATATTTATTAATTGTGGTTCTTACAAAAAATATATCCTATAAAATATAAAAGCTAAAATGTCTCTTAAAGCTCTGCCCCTTTAATTAGTGCATACTAAATAATTTAACTTTAGCCTACTACTACAACCATATTATTTACCAGCAACATAAAGTGAAACAGAGGCAGAGGTGTCCTGCCACAGTCAGTAACAAATAAACAGAAAACAGTAGTGGTCAAATACAAATAAGGCAACAAGAGAAGTATCCTACACTTCTCTTTTGTTAGGTAAATATGAACAGCCTATATGGGCATCTACATCAACTATATGATTTGCCTGAGAAGCTGGAGAGGACAAAAAAAAAAAAAAAAATCTATTTGTGGCGGACGTAATTTTTTCGTGGCAGGCTGCCACAAATAAATGAATGTGTGGGAAACACTGATGTAACCCACCACATCATTTCATGTGGCTCGCAAAAGCCTGAAATTATTCTTACAAAATGTATTTAACTTTCCATTTTGACAGAAAAAAATAATATGTACTGCATGCAATTTCATATCTTTTAAACTGTATCTAATATTGCAACAGATATTATATTATCAAACATTTCATACATTCTGAAATAAATACTTAAATATCAGCTTGACTCATAATTGTTAAGCAAGTCATCCGTCAAATTGTGCAACTGTAAAAATGTAAAGAACTGCTAGTTCAGTCAACAAAATGTTACAGTTAAAAAAACCAAAACCAAAAAACAGTGGAATTGTTTTTCCACTTACAGTAATAATTGTAAAAACAACCGTAGTACTGTTTTTACATTTAAAGGCTATCAGTTTTTTTTTTACTGTAAATGTACAGATTTTTTTTTACAGTGTACGTAAAAATATATGGATAAATTAACAAATAATTGTGTGAAAATATAAAAACGGCAATGTATATTTAGATATAAAACTCGCTGTCACAAGTGGCCCTCTGGGGCAGCCCTAACAAGTTTGACACCCCTACTTTAAACCATTGTGAAGTTGGCCCCTCTTATAGTTCTAAATATTCAAATAACATTACCATTTATTTGTGCTACATTTGTCCTGTTACATATCTAAGTTATTCCTAAATGCATTTTCTGACTAGTGACGTCACTCCAAAGAAATGCACCTGGGCAGCGTGTGAATGTTGTCTGTCTATCTGTGTTGGCCCTGTGGTGAGGTACACATCACAGACATGTGGTCTAGTAGGACCACAGACATGTGGTCTAATAAGACCACAGACATGTGGTCTAGTAGGACCACAGACATGTGGTCTAATAGGACCACAGACATGTGGTCTAGTAGGACCACAGACATGTGGTCGAGTTGGACCACAGACATGTGGTCTAATAGGACCACAGACATGTGGTCTAATAGGACCACAGACATGTGGTCTAATAGGACCACAGACATGTGGTCCTACTAGACCACAGACATGTGGTCTAGTAGGATCACAGACATGTGGTCTAGTAGGACCACAGACATGTGGTCTAGTAGGATCACAGACATGTGGTCTAGTAGGATCACAGACATGTGGTCTAGTAGGACCACAGACATGTGGTCTAGTAGGATCACAGACATGTGGTCTAGTAGGACCACAGACATGTGGTCTAGTAGGACCACGGACATGTGGTCTAGTAGGACCACGGACATGTGGTCTAGTAGGACCACAGACATGTGGTCTAATAGGACCACGGACATGTGGTCTAGTAGGACCACGGACATGTGGTCTAGTAGGACCACGGACATGTGGTCTAGTAGGACCACAAGACACGTGGTCTAATAGGACCACAGACATGTGGTCTAGTAGGACCACAGACATGTGGTCTAGTAGGACCACAGACATGTGGTCTAGTAGGATCACAGACATGTGGTCTAGTAGGACCACAGACATGTGGTCTAGTAGGACCACAGACATGTGGTCTAGTAGGACCACAGACATGTGGTCTAGTAGGACCACAGACATGTGGTCTAGTAGGACCACAGACATGTGGTCTAATAGGACCACAGACATGTGGTCTAGTAGGACCACAGACATGTGGTCTAGTAGGACCACAGACATGTGGTCTAGTAGGATCACGGACATGTGGTCTAGTAGGATCACAGACATGTGGTCTAGTAGGATCACAGACATGTGGTCTAGTAGGACCACGGACATGTGGTCTAGTAGGACCACAGACATGTGGTCTAATAGGACCACGGACATGTGGTCTAGTAGGACCACGGACATGTGGTCTAGTAGGACCACAGACATGTGGTCTAATAGGACCACGGACATGTGGTCTAGTAGGACCACGGACATGTGGTCTAGTAGGACCACGGACATGTGGTCTAGTAGGACCACAGACATGTGGTCTAGTAGGACCACAAGACACATGGTCTAATAGGACCACAGACATGTGGTCTAGTAGGACCACAGACATGTGGTCTAATAGGACCACAGACATGTGGTCTAGTACGACCACAGACATGTGGTCTAATAGGACCACAGACATGTGGTCTAGTAGGACCACAGACATGTGGTTCAGTAGAACCACAGACATGTAGACCAGGTAGACCACAGACATGTGGTCTAGTAGGACCACAGACATGTGGTCTAATAAGACCACAGACATGTGGTCTAGTAGGACCACAGACATGTGGTCTAGTAGGACCACAGACATGTGGTCTAGTAAGACCACAGACATGTGGTCTAATAGGACCACAGACATGTGGTCTAGTAGGACCACAGACATGTGGTCTAGTAGGACCACAGACATGTGGTCTAATAGGACCACAGACATGTGGTCTAGTAGGACCACAGACATGTGGTCTAGTAAGACCACAGACATGTGGTCTAGTAGGACCACAGACATTAGTAGGACCACAGACATGTGGTCTAGTAGGACCACAGACATGTGGTCTAGTAGGACCACAGACATGTGGTCTAATAGGACCACAGACATGTGGTCTAGTAGGACCACAGACATGTGGTCTAGTAGGACCACAGACATGTGGTCTAATAGGACCACAGACATGTGGTCTAATAGGACCACAGACATGTGGTCTAGTAGGACCACAGACATGTGGTCTAATAGGACCACAGACATGTGGTCTAGTAGGACCACAGACATGTGGTCTAATAGGACCACAGACATGTGGTCTAGTAGGACCACAGACATGTGGTCTAGTAGGACCACAGTCATGTGGTCTAATAGGACCACAGACATGTGGTCTAATAGGACCACAGACATGTGGTCCTACTAGACCACAGACATGTGGTCTAGTAGGATCACAGACATGTGGTCTAGTAGGATCACAGACATGTGGTCTAGTAGGACCACAGACATGTGGTCTAGTAGGATCACAGACATGTGGTCTAGTAGGATCACAGACATGTGGTCTAGTAGGACCACAGACATGTGGTCTAGTAGGATCACAGACATGTGGTCTAGTAGGACCACAGACATGTGGTCTAGTAGGACCACGGACATGTGGTCTAATAGGACCACGGACATGTGGTCTAGTAGGACCACAGACATGTGGTCTAATAGGACCACGGACATGTGGTCTAGTAGGACCACGGACATGTGGTCTAGTAGGACCACGGACATGTGGTCTAGTAGGACCACAAGACACGTGGTCTAATAGGACCACAGACATGTGGTCTAGTAGGACCACAGACATGTGGTCTAATAGGACCACAGACATGTGGTCTAATAGGACCACAGACATGTGGTCTAGTAGGACCACAGACATGTGGTCTAGTAGGATCACAGACATGTGGTCTAGTAGGACCACAGACATGTGGTCTAGTAGGACCACAGACATGTGGTCTAGTAGGACCACAGACATGTGGTCTAGTAGGACCACAGACATGTGGTCTAGTAGGACCACAGACATGTGGTCTAATAGGACCACAGACATGTGGTCTAGTAGGACCACAGACATGTGGTCTAGTAGGACCACAGACATGTGGTCTAGTAGGATCACAGACATGTGGTCTAGTAGGATCACAGACATGTGGTCTAGTAGGACGACAGACATGTGGTCTAGTAGGATCACAGACATGTGGTCTAGTAGGACCACGGACATGTGGTCTAGTAGGACCACAGACATGTGGTCTAATAGGACCACGGACATGTGGTCTAGTAGGACCACGGACATGTGGTCTAGTAGGACCACAGACATGTGGTCTAATAGGACCACGGACATGTGGTCTAGTAGGACCACGGACATGTGGTCTAGTAGGACCACGGACATGTGGTCTAGTAGGACCACAGACATGTGGTCTAGTAGGACCACAAGACACATGGTCTAATAGGACCACAGACATGTGGTCTAGTAGGACCACAGACATGTGGTCTAATAGGACCACAGACATGTGGTCTAGTACGACCACAGACATGTGGTCTAATAGGACCACAGACATGTGGTCTAGTAGGACCACAGACATGTGGTTCAGTAGAACCACAGACATGTAGACCAGGTAGACCACAGACATGTGGTTCAGTAGAACCACAGACATGTAGACCAGGTAGACCACAGACATGTGGTCTAGTAGGACCACAGACATGTGGTCTAATAAGACCACAGACATGTGGTCTAGTAGGACCACAGACATGTGGTCTAGTAGGACCACAGACATGTGGTCTAGTAAGACCACAGACATGTGGTCTAGTAGGACCACAGACATTAGTAGGACCACAGACATGTGGTCTAGTAGGACCACAGACATGTGGTCTAGTAGGACCACAGACATGTGGTCTAATAGGACCACAGACATGTGGTCTAGTAGGACCACAGACATGTGGTCTAGTAAGACCACAGACATGTGGTCTAGTAGGACCACAGACATTAGTAGGACCACAGACATGTGGTCTAGTAGGACCACAGACATGTGGTCTAGTAGGACCACAGACATGTGGTCTAATAGGACCACAGACATGTGGTCTAGTAGGACCACAGACATGTGGTCTAGTAGGACCACAGACATGTGGTCTAATAGGACCACAGACATGTGGTCTAGTAGGACCACAGACATGTGGTCTAATAGGACCACAGACATGTGGTCTAATAGGACCACAGACATGTGGTCTAGAAGGACCACAGACATGTGGTCTAGTAGGACCACAGACATGTGGTCTAATAGGACCACAGACATGTGGTCTAGAAGGACCACAGACATGTGGTCTAGTAGGACCACAGACATGTGGTCTAGTAGGACCACAGACATGTGGTCTAATAGGACCACAGACATGTGGTCTCGTAGGACCACAGACATGTGGTCTAATAGGACCACAGACATGTGGTCTAGTAGGACCATAGACATGTGTTCTAGTAGGACCACAGACATCTTTTCTGTGCTGTTAATACCCATCTTGACTAACTGGGTTAATACAAGTGCTGTTAATACCCATCTTGACTAACTGGGTTAATAAAAGTACTGTTAATACCCATCTTGACTAACTGGGTTAATAAAAGTACTGTTAATACCCATCTTGACTAACTGGGTTAATAAAAGTACTGTTAATACCCATCTTGACTAACTGGTTAATAAAAGTACTGTTAATACCCATCTTGACTAACTGGGTTAATAAAAGTGCTGTTAATACCCATCTTGACTAACTGGGTTAATAAAAGTACTGTTAATACCCATCTTGACTAACTGGTTAATAAAAGTACTGTTAATACCCATCTTGACTAACTGGGTTAATAAAAGTACTGTTAATACCCATCTTGACTAACTGGGTTAATAAAAGTGCTGTTAATACCCATCTTGACTAACTGGGTTAATAAACGTGCTGTTAATACCCATCTTGACTAACTGGGTTAATAAAAGTGCTGTTAATACCAATCTTGACTAACTGGGTTAATAAAAGTACTATTAATACCCATATTGACTAAGTGGGTTAATAAAAGTACTGTTAATACCCATCTTGACTAAGTGGGTTAATAAAAGTACTGTTAATACCCATCTTGACTAACTGGGTTAATAAAAGTGCTGTTAATCCCAATCTTGACTAACTGGGTTAATAAAAGTACTATTAATACCCATATTGACTAAGTGGGTTAATAAAAGTACTGTTAATACCCATCTTGACTAAGTGGGTTAATAAAAGAACTGTTAATACCCATCTTGACTAACTGAGTTAATAAAAGTGCCACTGACTGTTTATAGTACAATTGTCATTTCCTTCAATTTCAGTGAATCCCACTCAAAATTCATCGGAATATACATGGAGATATACATCGAATATCGAGTTGAAGTAAAAATATATCGAGATATACTTTTCCATCCACATCGCCCAGCACTATTGTGTCTGGTTAGTCTACCTAATCTAAGCAAAGGATTGGTGAATGACATTATTCAGCTCTCATACCGATGATTGTTCATTTACCAGTTCAGTTTTGTTTAATGAGCAAAAAGGGCCTCTCTTACCATGCGAACAGCCTTGTCCATGTCACAATCACTAAAGATGATGAGAGGTGACTTCCCTCCCAGTTCCAGAGACACTTTCTTTAAGTTACTGAGTGCACAGCTTTAAGGGAATGTCAAATAGATGAACATCATTTGGCAGTCAAATTATTTTATGGGCAAATAACTTCAACAAGTCATACCTTTTCATGATTTGTTTGCCGATGGGTGTTGAACCAGTGAAGCCCAGCTTGCGCACATCTGGGTGATCAGCCATGCGCTGCCCCACCATTCCTCCTGGAGAGGAAAGCATGTTTCATTTAGTAAGGCTTAAAAAGCGCTTCCTAAGAAGATATTGCAGCAATAACGCTTCTGGTGTACCTGAGCCTGGTGCAATGTTGATGACTCCTTTTGGAATACCAGCTTTAACTGACAACTCAGCGAATTTTAATGCTGTTAGTGGAGTTACCTGGATATATGAGAGACATCGTATACATTGACATAAAATACACCTCTAATTGTTCATGTGTGTGAGCAAACACAAAAACTCCCTGAGCATTCAGTGGAGCACACGTGAGCAACATCACACGTGGCAACACCAGCAGCACACCTTTCTCAAACTAATCTTTTATAATAACACTCAAATGAGAGGAGTCATTTTCATGCGATTATTTAGTAATATTAGTGATTTGGCCCACTTGTAATGAAAATAAAAGAAATCTTGTTTTTCATAAGCTATAGATCACATTTAGTTCCCCTTAAACATCCTCATGTTGCACAATGAAATGTAAGCATAGGATGAAGTGTGCATTCTTTCTCTAGTAACAGCATTCCATGATTAATATCAATACATTAACATTAATAATAAATGACAGTAGAATAAGCACACGTATGACTGAGGAGTCATAGTGTAACTTTGTGTGGTGTTTGAGTTGTCCGACTTTTTATGTGGCCATAAACGCACCAGTGGCTTAGTGGTATGCGTGTTGGTGACTGTCAGGTTCAAACACTGTTGACATCTATTAAACAAGACAAAAGGCAAGGAATCAAACAGAGACAGAATTCAATTTGGACTCAATATTGAGGAGAGACACGGCCACTGTACTCTCTGTACAGTCCTGCACCACGCTCTGACGAAGAAGGTTTTCGTCTTCTCTTTTATTTAGATGTTCAATGTTTACGCGACGACACATTTCTCAACAGGAATGGGGAGTATGTAAACAATCCTTGTTTTCGGTCACATCGAAGACAAAAGAAGAAG
The DNA here is from genome assembly GCF_033978785.1 of Entelurus aequoreus. Lineage (NCBI taxonomy): Eukaryota > Metazoa > Chordata > Actinopteri > Syngnathiformes > Syngnathidae > Entelurus > Entelurus aequoreus. The sequence continues at coordinate 51,762,208 of NC_084740.1, forward strand.
ATCCCTCGGGCTTGGGCTTGTCCTGGATTCAGCTTGATCAGGTTTTCGAGGACAATGGATGACCCCTCCCGTCTGTTTCTATCGTACACAGCGGAATCTTCCAAGCGTTTGGCTTGGTGCAACAGAGACAGCTTCTTGTCTGTTCATTGGAAACTCAGAACGGAAAGTTTTTTGATAATTTAAATACAATTTTTCTGACAGTGACAGATGACAAGTTGGTTTTGGCCTGGTTTGTACGGCAGAAAATGACTAGTTTTTCGAGATAGAAGTTTTTTACTCATGTTTTTGGTGTGGTTATGGCCGAATATAAACAGTTTTGCTCAATAAAGTGATCGATATAATTCCTGTCCTCGAAGCATCTCGATAGACGTTACAATAATTGAACGGTGTTGACGAACACCGTTAGGGCCGCTTGTTGTCACTGTCACTCATTTTGCATTGCAAAATTACACAGAATAAATGTGTTTATTTTGTTTAGAATTCAGATGGGATTTGATTTGGTGCGCGGCATATATTTGCTGTGCGCAGAGGACGCTTGAGCAGTGCGCAATTGCGCAGGCGCGCACCTTAGAGGGAACGTTGCACTTGAGGCAATAGAAAGAAGACAGGATATAATGGCCGTAAAAGCTGATTGTCTGCTTACCTGCGCTGGTTTCAGAACTAGTGTGTTTCCGGCTGCAAGGCAGGCAGCACTTTTCCAAGCTAACATCATGAGGGGGTAGTTCCAAGGGATGATGATGGCACACACGCTGGCACACAAACATACAATCACTGAATAACAATACAAGATACAAATATCAACATTCAATGTAATGTCAATTGTCAAATATTTCTAATACTCCATAAATCTTACCCTATTGGTTCTTTTTTAGTAAAGGTGAGATTGTGGTTTGGTCTGGCTTGGTTAATGGGGATTGTCTTGCCCTGCAAATATATGAGAGATATCGTGTGCCTGACTTAAATCAATTGACACAAAAACATACTTGAAGAGGCCATGGAAGGAACACAGGACATAATGGCAGTAAATCCTGAATGTCTGCTTACCTGTGCTGGTTTCAGAACTAGTGTGTTTCAGGCTGCACTTTTGTGTGTTTGACTTTATTCTCATATTAAAGGCCTACTGAAAGCCACTACTACCGACCACGCAGTCTGATAGTTTATATATCAATGATGAAATCTTAACATTGCAACACATGCCAATACGGCCGGGTTAACTTATAAAGTGCAATTTTAAATTTCCCAGGGAACTCCCGGCTGAAAACGTCTCGGTATGATGACGTATGCGCGTGACGTCAAGGGTTGAAGGAGACATTTTGGAATAGCACGGTCGCCAGCTTAAGTCGTCTGTTTTCACCACATAATTCCACAGTATTCTGGACATCTGTGTTGGTGAATCTTTTGCAATTTGTTCAATTAACAATGGAGACTGCAAAGAAGAAAGTTGTAGGTGGGATCGGTGTATTAGCGGCTGGCTGCAGCAACACAACCAAGAGGACTTTGAGTTGGATAGCAGACGCGCTACCGTGAGTACAGCTTTGGCTTCCAAACATTTGATCGCTTTCCCGTACGTGCGTGCCGCCATGTGCATGTCACGTACGTAACTTTGGGGAAATATATGTTTCTTGCTGACTCTGAAGCCGGCCGGGGTGTCGTTGAAAGCTACAACGCCGTCCGCCGCCGCGCTGCTGTCCTCACCTTGACTTCCTCCGCCGACCGCACTGATCATCGTGGTGAAGCCCTTCGTCGCGCCGTCGATCGCTGGAACGCAGGTGAGCACGGGTGTTGATGAGCAGATGAGGGCTGGCGTAGGTGGAGAGCTAATGTTATTAGCATAGCTCTGTCGAGGTCCCGTAGCTAAGTTAGCTTCAATGGCGTCGTTAGCAACAGCATTGCTAGGCTTCGCCAGCCTGGAAAGCATTAACCGTGTGGTTACAGGTCCAGGGTTTGGTAGTATTGTTGACCTTCTGTCTATCCTTCCAGTCAGGGGCTTATTTCTTCTGTTTCTATCCGCAGTTAAGCACGATGCTATCACTTTAGCTCCGTAGCTAAAGAGCTTCGCCGATGTATTGTCGTAGAGATAAAAGTCACTGTGAATGTCCATTTCGCGTTCCCGACTCTCATTTTCAAGAGGATATAGTATCCGAGGTGGTTTAAAATACAAATCCGTGATCCACAATAGAAAAAGGAGAAAGTGTGGAATCCAATGAGCCCTTGTACCTAAGTTACGGTCAGAGCGAAAAAAGATACGTCCTGCACTGCACTCTAATCCTTCACTCTCACGTTCCTCATCCACGAATCTTTCATCCTGGCTCAAATGATCAAATATGACACATAGATTGGATCTGCTATCCCCGTTTAAATAAGAACATTTCATTTCAGTAGGCCTTTAAACCCTTATATTATTTTACTGTACATTGCTGCTAATCATATTAAGGTTCATGTATGAGGAAACTAGACCATATGACCAGTCAGTTTGTTAATGTTATCACTAATACTTGGCACATGACTATGGAAGGAAGCAGTATACCTTGAAAAACACACACAATACATGACTGGGCTAGATTTTAGTCAATGACACAATGGACAATACTTTATACTTCACAAAATGTTTACCAGTCAAACCGTTCCACAAGTAAAAATGGATAATTCACCTAATTTAGGATGCATACACAGCCTAGCTTGCGATACACACCCAAGTAGAAACTACAACAAAGCCACCCCACAACCAGCCGCTACTTCAGGAGTTGGACGCTCTGACGGACTGCTTTGATTCCACAGACTGTAATCAACCTATTTGAGCCACAAAGTGCGGACATTGAGGTCATCACACACTGATTCGCAGAATACAGGTGAAACTCAATTAATTTCACAAGGTGAAGCTAATATATGACTTAGGCTCATAACATGCAACTCAAGATATTTCAAGCCTTCTTTTGATATCATTTTAAAGCTAATGGTTTAAAACAGGCGTGCCCACACTTTTTCTGCAGGCGAGCTACTTTTCTATTGACCAAGTCGAGAGGATCTACCTCATTCATATATATCATTTACCGTATTTTCCGCTATATAAGGCGCACCTAAAAACCTCCAATTTTCTCAAAAGCTGACAGTGCGCCTTATAATACGGTGCACCTTATACATACTTGCCAACCTTGAGACCTCCGATACCGGGAGGTGGGGGGTGGGGGTGGGGGGGGTGGCGTGGTTAAGAGGGGAATATATTTAAGCTAGAATTTACCAACTCAAGTATTTCATATATATATATATATATATATATATATATATATATATATATATATATGTATATGTATGAAATACTTGACTTTCAGTGAATTCTAGCTATATATATATATATATATTTATTTTATTATACATATAAATAAAAGAAATACTTGAATTTCAGTGTTCTGGAGGCTATCCAGTAGATGGCAGTATTGTCCTGTTTAAGAGTGTCACAACATTGCTGTTTACGGCAGAAGAACTGCTTTACGGTAGACTAAACGTGACTGCTGTTGTTGTGTGTTGTTACCGGCGCTGGGAGGACGTTAATGAAACTGCCTAACAATAAAGCCACATAAGAAACCAAGAACTCGCCCTCGATCATTCTACAGTTATGACATCATTGGGCAGGCAAGCTGTTTATATCGTGGGAAAGCGGACGTGAGAACCGGCTGTCCCCACTCAGGTCCGCATTGAGCTGGAGGGGGCGTGGCCTCCAGCTCCGGCTGAATACCGAGAGTTTGTCGGGAGAAAATTTCTGCCGGGAGGTTATCGGGAGAGGCACTGAATACCGGGAGTCTCCCCCTAAAAACGGGAGGGTTGGCAAGTATGGCCTTATAAATGGACCAATATTGAGCCACAACAGGTCTCGCAACTACGGGAGGCATAACGTAACCCCAGCCTCTACTGTAGCGTCTATTCTATGCGCCTTATAATGTGGTGCGCCTTATAATGTGGTGCGCCTTATATATGAACAACGTTTTAAAATAGGCCATTCATTGAAGGTGCGCCTTATAATCCGGTGCGCCTTATAATGCGGAAAATACGGTATATTTATTTATTTAGGAAAGAGACGTTTTTGTTAACAAGTTAAAAGTGTTTAATGATAATACAAGCATGTTTGACACGTACAGATTCCTTTCTTTCATGAAGACAAGAATATAAGTTGGTGTATTACCTGATTATGATGACTTGCATTGATAGGAATCAGACAGTAGTGATGATAACGTCCGCATTTTCAAATGGAGGAGGAAAAAAGTCCTCCTTCCTGTCCAATACCACATGAAAGTGGACGGTTTTTGGTATCTTATTTGTCCGGCTTCCATACTCGTTTTTTTTACAATAAATACATTGGCGGCAAACTCCGCAGCTTGCTAGCTTGTGCACGCCAGCTTTTTGAGACTCTTATTTTGTTAGCGCAGGCAGGTTGAAGCAGCGCTTTTATTGTGAAGATAGGAACTGCAGTTGGTCTTTAGAGTCTTGACGGCAGGTACGGCATTGAAAGTCTGTAGGAATAAAAAAGTGTTTCTCGCCTTCCTGTCGGTAATTTTTTCTTAATAATGAGCTGGCAGCAGCCAGCGTCATCTCACAAGACCCTCGGGTGCCGTGAATGTCAATCAAGTGACTAAAGTGACGTCTTGGTGAAGATGTTTTAATGCCTGGCTGGCGATGGACTGACACACCCTCAGCGATCGACCGCTAGCTCGCGATGGACGTAATGTGCACCGCTGGCTTAAAGCTTATGAAAACCTCAAATTGAAAATGTTTGAAAATTTGGGGTTTTTAAAATCTCTAAGCCGTGAGCATCAAAACGAAAAGAAATAAAGGCTAACTCAATTTGCATGTATTGAGTTTCTATCACATATTAGTTTCACATTTGAAGTTGAATTGCTGACATGAATAGATGTTTGCATGATATTTCAATGATTTGAGTTTCACCTGTGTCTATTCTGCATGGACACTGTCCTCCCCATTAAAACAGTGCGCTGGTTTCCAGATAACGCGCCCTGGATCACCAGCAACCAGCAAGAAAGGGCATTCAAAGAGGGAGACATGGACAAGCTAACCAATTTAACCAGTAATTAAACAGGTTTGATGGTAAAGTTAAAGGCCTACTGAAAGCCACTACTACCGACCACGCAGTCTGATAGTTTATACATCAATGATGAAATCTTAACATTGCAACACATGCCAATACGGCCGGGTTAACTTATAAAGTGCAATTTTAAATTTCCCGCAAAACTTCCGGTTGAAAACGTCTATGTATGATGACGTATGCGCGTGACGTCAATGGTTGAAGCGGAAGTATTCGGACACATTGTATCCAATACAAACAGCTCTGTTTTCATCGCAAAATTCCACAGTATTCTGGACATCTGTGTTGGTGAATCTTTTGCAATTTGTTTAATGAACAATGGAGACTGCAAAGAAGAAAGCTGTAGGTGGGATCGGTGTATTAGCGGATGGCTGCAGCAACACAACCAGGAGGACTTTGACTTGGATAGCAGACGCGCTATCCGACGCTAGCCGCCGACCGCATTGACGATCGAGTGAAGTCCTTCGTCGCTCCGTCGATCGCTGGAACGCAGGTGAGCACGGGTGTTGATGAGCAGATGAGGGCTGGCTGGCGTAGGTGGATAGCTTATGTTTTTAGCATAGCTCTGTGAGGTCCCGTTGCTAAGTTACCTTCAATGTCGTCGTTAGCAACAGCATTGTTAAGCTTCGCCAGGCTGGAAAGCATTAACCGTGTATTTACAGGTCCATGGTTTAATAGTATTGTTGATTTTCTGTCTATCCTTCCAGTCAGGGGTTTATTTATTTTGTTTCTATTTGCAGTTAAGCCCGATGCTATCACATTAGCTCCGTAGCTAAAGTGCTTCGCCGATGTATTGTTGTGGAGATAAAAGTCACTATGAATGTCCATTTCGCGTTCTCGACTCTCATTTTCAAGAGGATATAGTATCCGAGGTGGTTTAAAATACAAATCCGTGATCCACAATAGAAAAAGGAGAGAGTGTGGAATCCAATGAGCCAGCTTGTACCTAAGTTATGGTCAGAGCGAAAAAAGATGCGTCCTGCACTGCACTCTAGTCCTTCACTCTCACGTTCCTCATCCACAAATCTTTCATCCTCGCTCAAATTAATGGGGTAATCGTCGCTTTCTCGGTCCGAATCGCTCTCGCTGCTGGTGTAAACAATGGGGAAAGATGAAGAGCCTTTCAAACTGTGACGTCACGCTACTTCCGGTACAGGCAAGGCTTTTTTTTATCAGCGATCAAATGTTGCGAACTTTATCGTCGATGTTCTCTACTAAATCCTTTCAGCAAAAATATGACAATATCGCGAAATGATCAAGTATGACACATGATTGTTGAGCATTGTTAAGCTTCGCCAGGCTGGAAAGCATTAACCGTGTAGTTAGAGGTCCATGGTTTAATAGTATTGTTGATTTTCTGTCTATCCTTCCAGTCAGGGGTTTATTTATTTTGTTTCTATCAGCATTTAAGCACGATGCTATTACGTTAGCGCTGTAGCTAAAGAGCTTCGTTCATTAAATTGTTTTATTTAAACGGGAATAGCAGATTCATTCTAAGTATGACACATAGAATGAATCTGCTATACCTGTTTAAATAAAACAATTTAATTTCAGTAGGCCTTTAAGTCAACCATAGGGCTTTAGACCAGTGACCTCTCATGTCACGAAGACCCTGAATACCTCATGGTGTAAGTCAAGCTATCTTCAGTAGACTTCAGTAGGAACCAACCCCAGCTGCAGCCTATTTTCATCAAGGGCACAGAGGTCAAGGTGGTCAGGACCTATAAGTACTTGGGCCTGCAGACAGATGGACTGGACTGTTAAGAGAACCCAGCAAACATCTTCAGGAAAGGACACTGTTGTCAGTACTTCCTGAGAAAGCTGCGGTCCTTCAACATCTGTGAGAACCAGCACCAACAAACTCTTCTCTGTTGTGGTATGCTTGATATTGGTTCAAAAAGTTATGCTGAATATTGTAAAACCCTTGACTTATATATGTAACCTATCATTCCAGACTGGCTGCTTTCCAAGTCAAATGAAAATGGCTAAGGTAACTCCGCTCTTCAAAAGTGACAGCAAACACGCTTTCACCAATTACAGACCAATCTCTCTTTTGCCTCAGTTCTCAAAAATCTTAGAGAAACTATTTAACTCTCGACTTGAATCTTTTCTTGAGAAGCATCGTATAATCAATGACGGTCAGTATGGCTTTAGGTCCAAACGAACAACCTCAATGGCAATAACTGAAGCCATTGAAGAAATGACTAATGCACTGGAGCATAAAAGATATGCAGTTGGTATTTTTATTGATCTAAAGAAAGCCTTTGATACCATTAATCATTCTACTAGATAAAATGGGAAGATATGGAATTAGGGGGCTGGCTGGTTAAAAAGTTATTTAACAGGGAGGGTACAGTTTGTTAAAATGGGTCAATTTTTATCTGATACTCTTGGCATTGCTTGTGGTGTCCCCCTAGGGTCCGTGTTGGGGCCAAAACTGTTTAATGTATATATTAATGATATGTTTAATACATCCAAAATACTGAAATGTATACTATTTGCAGATGACACAAATATATTCTACAGTAGTGATGACTATAATGAGCTCATAAATACAGTAAACACAGAACTAAACATAGTAAAAAAATGGATGGACACAAATACATTATCTTTGAATATAAATAAAACTAAGATAGTGATGTTTGGAAGTCGCAACATAATGTCTGAACAGAAAATAAGTATTGATGGTACCCAAATTGAAATCGTAAATGAGAATACATTTTTGGGAGTAATAATTGATAGTAAACTATCATGGAAAGCTCATGTCAGACACATTAAAACAAAAATCTCCAAAAGCCTCTCAATTATAAACAAAGCAAAACTATACCTCAATGAAAATGCACTGCGTACTCTATACTGCACCTTGGTACTGCCATACCTTACATACTGTGTTGAAGTATGGGGGAATACTTACCACAACACAATTCATCCTCTGATCATATTACAGAAAAGAGCAGTGCGGATCATTCACAACGTTGGTTATTTAGGACATACTCATCATCTGTTTATGCAATCAAAGTTGTTCAAATTTGATGACCTTGTTAAATATAATACATTAATAATCTTATATAAAGCATTTAACAAATTATTGCCGCTTAATCTACAACGTTTTTTTATAAGACGAGTGCAGGCTCATAACTTGAGAGGCTTTGGATATTTCTTATTGCCGAGAGCTCAAACCACCCGTAAACGTTTTTGTGTGTCTGTATGCGGAGTAAAACTATGTTTTTGTGTGTCTGTATGCGGAGTAAAACTATGGAACTAACTGGACTTACAACACAAGCAATGCCCAACTATTAATCCATTTAAACTATTATACAAACATGGGGTCAGGTTCAAATATAGAGATGAGGGTCTTTAATTTGACCTGCTGCTGTACTCTGTCTCAAAGTGTTAACATGTGCTCAATGTTTCCTTACCATTATTGCTATGTTGTCTATTACCATTATTGCTATGTTGTCTATTACCATTATTGCTATGTTGTCTATTACCATTATTGCTATGTTGTCTATTACCATTGTTGCTATGTTGTCTATTACCATTATTGGTGAGTTGTCTATTACCATTATTGCTATGTTGTCTATTACCATTGTTGCTATGTTGTCTATTACCATTATTGCTATGTTGTCTATTACCATTATTGCTATGTTGTCTATTACCATTATTGCTATGTTGTCTATTACCATTATTGCTATGTTGTCTATTACCATTATTGCTATGTTGTCTATTACCATTATTGCTATGTTGTCTATTACCATTGTTGCTATGTTGTCTATTACCATTATTGCTATGTTGTCTATTACCATGATTGCTATGTTGTCTATTACCATTGTTGCTATGTTGTCTATTACCATTGTTGCTATGTTGTCTATTACCATTATTGCTATGTTGTCTATTACCATTATTGCTATGTTGTCTATTAACATTATTGCTATGTTGTCTATTACCATTATTGCTATGTTGTCTATTACCATTGTTGCTATGTTGTCTATTACCATTATTGCTATGTTGTCTATTACCATTATTGCTATGTTGTCTATTACCATTGTTGCTATGTTGTCTATTACCATTATTGCTATGTTGTCTATTACCATTATTGCTATGTTGTCTATTACCATTATTGCTATGTTGTCTATTACCATTGTTGCTATGTTGTCTATTACCATTGTTGCTATGTTGTCTATTACCATTGTTGCTATGTTGTCTATTACCATTATTGCTATGTTGTCTATTACCATTATTGCTATGTTGTCTATTACCATTGTTGCTATGTTGTCTATTACCATTATTGCTATGTTGTCTATTACCATTATTGCTATGTTGTCTATTACCATTATTGCTATGTTGTCTATTACCATTATTGCTATGTTGTCTATTACCATTATTGCTATGTTGTCTATTACCATTATTGCTATGTTGTCTATTACCATTATTGCTATGTTGTCTATTACCATTGTTGCTATGTTGTCTATTACCATTGTTGCTATGTTGTCTATTACCATTATTGCTATGTTGTCTATTACCATTGTTGCTATGTTGTCTATTACCATTATTGCTATGTTGTCTATTACCATTGTTGCTATGTTGTCTATTACCATTATTGCTATGTTGTCTATTACCATTATTGCTATGTTGTCTATTACCATTGTTGCTATGTTGTCTATTACCATTATTGCTATGTTGTTATGAAGGAGGGTTATGCCCACATTCTTCAAATGGACCTAAAATCAAAACCTATGTCTGAATCCCAAAAGGATGTTCTATCAGGACAAGGATCCCAAACATACATCTAAACAGGTGTTGGAATGGATAAAGCAGGCTAACATTAAGCTCCTGGAATGGCCTTCTCCAAGCCTCACCCCAAATATGATTGGACTATGCTTCAAAGCAGCTGTACCCAGAAACCAACCAATTTAAATCAACTACCAATTCCACAAAGAAGAGTGTTGGAATATCAAGTCAGAGGTGAAACATAAAAAGGGACATTCAACAATTGTGATGGAACATGAAAACAAACCTTGGGGCAACGGAAAGAAAAGCTTTACAAACAAAACTCTACCTGGATTTTGTCACACCAGCCAGCAAAGTAGCGAAATGTCTGAATAGACATGCCGACGTGAGTCTTCAAGGCCAGAGTGTACACAGCTCCGGAGTCCATTGCCTCAATGGTTGCCAGTTCCTCCTGGTGTTGCTCCATCACATCTGCAAGCCTTCATAGCAAGTGAGGAAGCATAGTATTCAACCTTTGACCACCATTTTTTTTATTCATCTTTGCAAACTAGAAGTTATATTTATACGGAGTGCCGAATGTAAAAGTTCAGTCAAACACATTTAACTCATTTTTCTCACATTTAGCTCATTTTCATCACATTTAAGTTTAAAGGCCTACTGAAAGCCACTACTAGCGACTACGCAATGATGAAATCTTAACATTGCAACACATGCCAATACGGCCGGGTTAACTTATAAAGTGCAATTTTAAATTTCCCGGGAAATATCCGGCTGAAAACGTCTCGGTATGATGACGTATGCGCGTGACGTGACGGATTGAACGGAAGTATTGGGACACCATTGTATCCCAATACAAACAGCATCTGTTTTCATCGAAAAATTCCACAGTGTTCTGGACATCTGTGTTGGTGAATCTTTTGCAATTTGTTTAATGAACAATGGAGACAGCAAAGAAGAAAGCTGTAGGTGGGATCGGTGCATTAGCGGCTGGCTGCAGCAACACAACCAGGAGGACTTTGAGTTGGATAGCAGACGCGCTATCCGACGCTAGCCGCCGACCGCATCGATGATCGTGGTGAAGTCCTTCGTCGCGCCGTCGATCGCTGGAACGCAGGTGAGCATGGGTGTTGATGAGCAGATAAGGGCTGGCGTAGGTGGAGAGCTAATGTTTTTAGCATAGCTCTGTCGAGGTTCCGTAGCTAAGTTAGCTTCAATGGCGTCGTTAGCAACGACATTGCTAGGCTTCGCCAGGCTGGTTAGCATTAACCATGTGGTTACAGGTCCATGGTTTGGTTCGGTGTCTCCTGATAGTAGAAGTAATAATAGTATTGTTGATCTTCTGTCTATCCTATACTAAGTTTGTGAACCCGTTCTCAAACAATGGCAATAAAACTATTCTGATCTGATCCTTCCAGTCAGGGGCATGTTTCTTCTGTTTCTATCCGCAGTTAAGCACGATGCTATCACGTTAGCTCCGAAGCTAAAGTGCTTCACCGATGAATTGTCGTGGAGATAAAAGTCACTGTGAATGTCCATTTCGCGTTCTCGACTCTCATTTTCAAGAGGATATAGTATCCGAGGTGGTTTAAAATACAAATCCGTGATCCACAATAGAAAAAGGAGAAAGTGTGGAATCCAATGAGCCCTTGTACCTAAGTTATGGTCAGAGCGAAAATAGATACACCCTGGCGTCCTGCACTGCACTCTAATCCTTCACTCTCACTTTCCTCATCCACGAATCTTTCATCCTGGCTCAAATTAATGGGGTAATCGTCGCTTTCTCGGTCCGAATCGCTCTCGCTGCTGGTGTAAACAATGGGGAAATGTGAGGAGCCTTTCAACCTGTGACGTCACGCTACTTCCGTTACAGGCAAGGCTTTTTTTATCAGCGACCAAAAGTTGCGAACTTTATCGTCGATGTTCTCTATTAAATCCTTTCAGCAAAAATATGGCAATATCGCGAAATGATCAAGTATGACACATAGAATGGATCTGCTATCCCCGTTTAAATAAGAACATTTCATTTCAGTAGGCCTTTAAGTTTAAATGTTGAGGTAAATATTATATCTAAATGTTAAATCTAAATCTAAATGTTACTAAAGGGAATTAAAATAAAGCAAGATAAATAGTTTTTAGGGTGAAATATAAAGGTAAAGTGTGAAATGCTACCCAATGACATAGTCTTTTGGCTGCTTACTTATAGAGTAGGTTTCCTCTGTCTCTCGGGTTCATCTTCCCCCAGGGCCCGGCAACAAAAGCTTGTTTAGCAGCAGCCACTGCACGATCAACATCCCCCACTGAAGCATAAGACACCTTACAGATAACCTGAAAAATGATGTGTGAGACACAAAAAATGATGACAAACTTTGTTGTTGATATAAACGTCATGAGATATCTTACCGATCCATTAGTTGGGTTAATGGTATCGTAGGTCTTGCCATTCTCAGCATCCACAAAAGAGCCATCGATGAAACACTGGTAGGGCATTTTCACTGTCATGTTGTTCACTTCTCGGATGGCCTGGTAGTGTACAGCACATCACAAACTATCAAACACAAGCTCATCTGGACAAAGTGGAACTGACTACTGTAAGCGTGAACACACAAAGAAGAGCACACTTTGAGCAGCAACAAACTGTACTTTATCGCAATGAACTGTGACAAAATGTACGCACATTAAAAAGGCAGACTGTTACCATAGAAACTGTTCCCCAGATTGGAGTGTTTTTTTATACGCGCTGACTTTGGCTCTGTTTTGATGCCATACTTTTTGTACTTGCACTTTTTTGGTCCTGATCCATAGAGGACTTGGCCTCTGGTTCTGTATTTGGACTGGGGTCCGCCGTTTTATGACTCCTGATTTAGAAGATCAAGCGTATCCACTGAAACAGCAAGATGATGTTGTGTTGCAGACTTACATAGTCAATGACCAGATCGTCCTTTTCTTCTTCACCTCTCAGCTTACGAACAAGCATCTGAACGAAGTCCTGGAAGGTGGTAGCCATGTAAACATCCTCATTTTGCAGGAGGACACCAGCCCGCTGCTTGACTTCCTCCACCAACCTAAGGTGATAAGCTACTGATTAGTAACAGTTGTAACAAGTCACATGGAGCACTTCTAGAACCACATCTTCTAATCTAGACAAGGCAGTATTCTTTCAATATGGTGGTAGTGGGATGTCATTTGTGATGAAATAGGCAAATAAAAAGGCTAACAACATATTTATGGACAAACCTTTGTGGTTAAATTCCTTATTCGTATCAACATTTCACCTAAATGGTCTGCATTTATATAGAACTTTACTATACCTGGAATGATTCCCAAAGCGAAGACCTCAATGAAAAATAAAAACTATGGACCCAGATTTCCCTCGCCCGGACGCGGGTCACCGGGGCCCCCCTCTGGAGCCAGGCCCGGAGGTGGGGCACGATGGCGAGCGCCTGTCCCCATGGGGCCCGGCCGGGCACAGCCCGAAGAGGCAACGTGGGTTCCCCCTCCAATGGGCTCACCACCCATAGCAGGGGTCATAGAGGTCGGGTGCGATGTGAGCTGGGCGGCAGCCGAAGGCAGGGCACTTGGCGGTCCGATCCTCGGCTACAGAAGCTAGCTCTTGGGACGTGGAACGTCACCTCGCTGGGGGAGAAGGAGCCTGAGCTAGTGCGCGAGGTGGAGAAGTTCAGACTAGACATAGTCGGACTCACTTCGACGCACAGCAAGGGCTCTGGAACCAGTTCTCTCGAGAGGGGCTGGACTCTCTTCTACTCTGGCGTTGCCGGCAGTGAGAGGCGACGGGCTTGGGTGGAAATTCTTGTTGCCCCCCGGCTCAGAGCCTGCATGTTGGAGTTCAACCCGGTGGACGAGAGGGTAGCTTCCCTCCGCCTTCGGGTGGGGGAACGGGTCCTGACTGTGGTTTGCGCTTCAGCGCCAAACCGCAGCTCAGAGTACCCACCCTTTTTGGATTCACTCGAGGGAGTACTTGAGAGTGCTCCCCCGGGTGATTCCCTCGTTCTACTGGGGGACTTCAACGCTCATGTTGGCAGCGACAGTGAAACCTGGAGAGGCGTGATTGGGAAGAATGGCTGCCCGGATCTGAACCCGAGCGGTGTTTTGTTATTGGACTTTTGTGCCCGTCACAGATTGTCCATAACGAACACCATGTTCAAACATAAGGGTGTCCATATGTGCACTTGGCACCAGGACACCCTAGGCCGCAGTTCCATGATCGACTTTGTAGTTGTGTCGTCGGATTTGCGGCCTCATGTTTTGGACACTCGGGTGAAGAGAGGGGCGGAGCTTTCTACCGATCACCACCTGGTGGTGAGTTGGCTGCGATGGTGGGGGAGGATGCCGGACAGACCTGGCATGCCCAAACGCATTGTGAGGGTTTGCTGGGAACGTCTGGCAGAGTCTCCTGTCAGAGAGAGTTTCAATTCCCACCTCCGGAAGAACTTTGAACATGTCACGAGGGAGGTGCTGGACATTGAGTCCGAATGGACCATGTTCCGCGCCTCTATTGTCGAGGCGGCTGATTGGAGCTGTGGCCGCAAGGTAGTTGGTGCCTGTCGTGGCGGTAATCCTAGAACCCGTTGGTGGACACCGTCGGTGAGTGATGCCGTCAAGCTGAAGAAGGAGTCCTATCGGGTTCTTTTGGCTCATAGGACTCCTGAGGCAGCGGACAGGTGCAGACAGGCCAAGCGGTGTGCGGCTTCGGCGGTCGCGGAGGCAAAATCTCGGACATGGGAGGAGTTCGGGGAAGCCATGGAAAACGACTTCCGGACGGCTTCGAAGCGATTGTGGACCACCATCCGCCGCCTCAGGAAGGGGAAGCAGTGCACTATCAACACCGTGTATGGTGAGGATGGTGTTCTGCTGACTTTGACTGCGGATGTTGTGGATCGGTGGAGGGAATACTTCGAAGACCTCCTCAATCCCACCAACACGTCTTCCTATGAGGAAGCAGTGCCTGGGGAATCTGTGGTGGGCTCTCCTATTTCTGGGGCTGAGGTTGCTGAGGTAGTTAAAAAGCTCCTCGGTGGCAAGGCCCCGGGGGTGGATGTGATCCGCCCGGAGTTCCTTAAGGCTCTGGATGCTGTGGGGATGTCTTGGTTGACAAGACTCTGCAGCATCGCGTGGACATCGGGGGCGGTACCTCTGGATTGGCAGACCGGGGTGGTGGTTCCTCTCTTTAAGAAGGGGAACCGGAGGGTGTGTTCTAACTATCGTGAGATCACACTCCTCAGCCTTCCCGGTAAGGTCTATTCAGGTGTGCTGGAGAGGAGGCTACGCCGGATAGTCGAACCTCGGATTCAGGAGGAACAGTGTGGTTTTCGTCCTGGTCGTGGAACTGTGGACCAGCTCTATACTCTCGGCAGGGTCCTTAAGGGTGCATGGACTTGGAGAAGGCATTCGACCGTGTCCCTCGGGAAGTCCTGTGGGGAGTGCTCAGAGAGTATGGGGTATCGGACTGTCTGATTGTGGCGGTCCGCTCCCTGTATGATCAGTGCCAGAGTTTGGTCCGCATTGCCGGCAATAAGTCGGACACGTTTCCAGTGAGAGTTGGACTCCGCCAAGGCTGCCCTTTGTCACCGATTCTGTTCATAACTTTTATGGACAGAATTTCTAGGCGCAGTCAAGGCGTTGAGGGGGTCTGGTTTGGTGGCTGCAGGATTAGGTCTCTGCTTTTTGCAGATGATGTGGTCCTGATGGCTTTATCTGGCCAGGATCTTCAGCTCTCGCTGGATCGGTTCGCAGCTGAGTGTGAAGCGACTGGGATGAGAATCAGCACCTCCAAGTCCGAGTGCATGGTTCTCGCCCGGAAAAGGGTGGAGTGCCATCTCCGGGTTGCGGAGGAGACCCTGCCCCAAGTGTAGGAGTTCAAGTACCTTGGAGTCTTGTTCACGAGTGAGGGAAGAGTGGATCGTGAAATCGACAGGCGGATCGGTGCGGCGTCTTCAGTAATGCGGACGCTGTATCGATCCGTTGTGGTGAAGAAGGACCTGAGCCGGAAGGCAAAGCTCTCAATTTACCGGTCGATCTACGTTCCCATCCTCACCTATGGTCATGAGCTTTGGGTTATGACCGAAAGGACAAGATCACGGGTACAAGCGGCCGAAATGAGTTTCCTCCGCCGGGTGGCGGGGCTCTCCCTTAGAGATAGGGTGAGAAGCTCTGCCATCCGGGGGGAACTCAAAGTAAAGCCGCTGTTCCTCCACATCGAGAGGAGCCAGATGAGGTGGTTCGGGCATCTGGTCAGGATGCCACCCGAACGCCTCCCTAGGGAGGTGTTTAGGGCACGTCCGACCGGTAGGAGGCCACGGGGAAGACCCAGGACACCTTGGGAAGACTATGTCTCCCAGCTGGCCTGGGAACGCCTCGGGATCCCCCGGGAGGAGCTGGACGAAGTGGCTGGGGATAGGGAAGTCTTGGCTTCCCTGCTTAAGCTGCTGCCCCCACGACCCGACCTCGGATAAGCGGAAGAAGATGGATGGATGGATGGATGGATTCCCAAAGCGCTTCACATTACACATCACATTCACACACACATTCAGACACTGAGGGCGGACGCTAACGACGACCCATCAGGAGCAAGGGTGAAGTGAAGGACACAACACGGATTCAGCTAGGATCAGTTTTGTTGTGGCAATTCTCAAAACAGACCTTTGCCTAATTTTGTTCTAATATTTGGAATAAAAAGAGCAACAGGCCAGATGTGGCCCCCAGGCCGTAGTTTGCCCATCCAACCCTGCTTTGTATGTGTAAATATTGTAATATGCAACTATAATTACAAACCCCGTTTCCATATGAGTTGGGAAATTGTGTTGGATGTAAATATAAACGGAATACAATGATTTGCAAATCCTTTTCAACCCATATTCAATTAAATATGCTACAAAGACAGCATATTTGATGTTCAAACTGATAAACATTTTTTTTGTTGCAAATAATCATTAACTTTAGAATTTGACGCCAGCAACACGTGACAAAGAAGTTGGGAAAGGTGGCAATAAATACTGATAAAGTTGAGGAATGCTCATCAAACACTTATTTGGAACATCCCACAGGTGAACAGGCAAATTGGGAACAGGTGGGTGCCATGATTGGGTATAAAAGTAGATTCCATGAAATGCTCAGTCATTCACAAACAAGGATGGGGCGAGGGTCACCACTTTGTCAACAAATGCGTGAGCAAATTCTTGAACAGTTTAAGAAAAACCTTTCTCAACCAGCTATTGCAAGGTATTTGGGGATTTCACCATCTACGCTCCGTAATATCATCAAAGGGTTCAGAGAATCTGGAGAAATCACTGCACGTAAGCAGCTAAGCCCATGACCTTCGATCCCTCAGGCTGTACTGCATCAACAAGCGACATCAGTGTGTAAAGGATATCACCACATGGGCTCAGGAACACTTCAGAAACCCACTGTAAGTAACTACAGTTGGTCGCTACATCTGTAAGTGCAAGTTAAAACTCTCCTATGTAAGGCGAAAACCGTTTATCAACAACACCCAGAAACGCCGTCGGCTTCGCTGGGCCTGAGCTCATCTAAAATGGACTGATACAAAGTGGAAAAGTGTTCTGTGGTTTGACGAGTCCACATTTCAAATTGTTTTTGGAAACTGTGGACGTCGTGTCCTCCGGACCAAAGAGGAAAAGAACCATCCGGATTGTTATAGGCGCAAAGTGTAAAAGCCAGCATGTGAGATGGTATGGGGGTGTATTAGTGCCCAAGACATGGGTAACTTACACAAGGCACCATTTATGCTGAAAGGTACATACAGGTTTTGGAGCAACATATGTTGCCATCCAAGCAACGTTACCATGGACGCCCCTGCTTATTTCAGCAAGACAATGCCAAGCCACGTGTTACATCAACGTGGCTTCATAGTAAAAGAGTGCGGGTACTAGACTGGCCTGCCTGCAGTCCAGACCTGTCTCCCATTGAAAATGTGTGGCGCATTATGAAGCCTAAAATAGCACAAGGGAGACCCCCGGACTGTTGAACAACTTAAGCTGTACATCAAGCAAGAATGGGAAAGAATTCCACCTGAGAAGCTTCAAAAATGTGTCTCCTCAGTTCCCAAACGTTTACTGAGTGTTGTTAAAAGGAAAGGCCATGTAACACAGTGGTGAACATGCCCTTTCCCAACTACTTTGGCACGTGTTGCAGCCATGAAATTCTAAGTTTATTATTATTTGCAAAAAAAAAAAAAAGTTTATGAGTTTGAACATCAAATATGTTGTCTTTGTAGTGCATTCAACTGAATATGGGTTGAAAAGGATTTGCAAATCATTGTATTCCGTTTATATTTACATCTAACACAATTTCCCAACTCATATGGAAACGGGGTTTGTATTTGTTTTGAGAGTGCAATTTTGTTCAATTAAGGTCACTTACTATGTACAGTCGTTCTCGCTTGTGTGCTTAGCTGTTGTGTAGCTGCTAGCTCCTACAGCTTACAGTATAGAATACAAGGTTTACCTTTTGTAAATGACTTGACTTAAATACAAGAAAAGACCAACATTCGGTGCTTACTGAAAGATATTCAGATGTTAACTTGCTGTCCAGCTTTGCACAAGTCAACACAGGACTGCTTGTTTCGGAAATGATATCACAGATTTGAGATATAAGCCGGTATCATTCGATGTACTTGTTTTATTGGTAATATCAAACTGATACCAATATCGGATCAGGGTACCCCTAATAGGCAGGTTCCGCTGTACCATATTGTCAGATGAAATATTCTTCGAATACATCACAGTGTTTCCCATAAACTGCCCAGATACCTGTGGCGGTGGGGGCGTGGCTATGGGCGTGGTCACCATCCAGTAATTTGCATAATTTACTACAATGATATGATTTTCTCTAAAAAGGCTAAAAAAATGTATACTTACTAATTAATAATAACAGTTTTGTTTTAAACGTCCATCCATCCATCCATCCATTTTACAATATAATTACAACACTTTATGTATATATTTACAGTATATACAGATTTGAACAATAAGTTATTCACCGAAATATATTTATCAATTGTGGTTCTTACAAAAAATATATCTTATAAAATATAAAAGCTAAAATGTCTCTTAAAGCTCTGCCCCTTTAATTAGTGCATACTAAATAATTTAACTTTAGCCTACTACAACCATATTATTTACCAGCAACATAAAGTGAAACAGAGGCAGAGGTGTCCTGCCACAGTCAGTAACAAATAAACAGAAAACAGTAGTGGTCAAATACAAATAAGGCAACAAGAGAAGTATCCTACATTTCTCTTTTGTAAAGTACATCTGAACAGCCTATATGGGCATCTACATCAACTATATGATTTGCCTGAAAAGCTGGACAGGACAAAAAAAAAAATTTTTTTAAATAAACAAAACAAAAAAATCTATTTGTGGTGGACGTAATTCTTTCGTGGCGGGCCGCCACAAATAAATGAATGTGTGGGAAACACTGCATCATCCCTATGCACAAATCTGTTCAATCACAAAAAGCCCTTGGAGAGAATGTGCCTTCACCGTTGGTGTGTGCTTAGAACTGACCTGACCACATCCATAGAAGCAGCTCCAGACTTGAAAAAGTCAGTGTTGTCCTCGATGACTGGAACGTTGCTGAGGATGCCCTTCCAGATGTTCTGTGATGAAAAAGAAGCACCAATAATGCTGAGGTGTGGCGACAAAAAGAAGGTGTATTGATGGAAAAAAAGTGCCTTGTTTGCAATAAATAAATAACTTGCCTTAATCTCCTCCACGATGGTTTGTTCGCTGTCTGTTAATTCCACACGCTGAGTTTCACCGGTAGAAAAGTAATTTGACGCGGCGATCATTTTTCCATCTTCAAACTGCAAATTCTTCACCAGGACCTGGAAAAGAACCCAGAATCATGCATTAATAACAGCATGGGACTATTCTGTCCAATACAGTACATACTACTCACTGCTTTTCCATCACTTCCATGTAGAACAAGCCCATTCTTTGCCACTAAGCTTGGCTTTGACGCTCCCTCCATGTCCAGCGGCTGACCCGGTGGGATTGATCCTTGCAACATTGATGACCCATATAGGGTCACTGACTGGGTGCAGATAGAGAAATGTTACAAGTCAACAGTCTACTGCAGTCATAGTTAGGGATGTACAGGTGAAACTCCAAAAATCTGAATACAGTACAAAAGTCCATTGTCAGCATCCATCCATCCATCCATTTTCTACCGCTCGTTTAATCAACCTAAATTGTGAAACTAATATGTACCGTAATACAAACTCATTACATACAAAGCGAGATATGTCAAGCCTTTAGATTTGATCATTTTGATAATCATGGCTTGCAGTTTTTGAAAACCTAACATTTTCTGAGATTTTCAATGTGAGGTTTTTTAAACTGTAAGCCATAATGATCAAAATGATATAAAAATAAGGCTTGAAATATCTTTAGTTGCATGTTATGAGCCTATGTCACATATTAGTTTCACTTTGTAAATCTAATTGCTGCAATAAACTAACTTTTGCTTGACATTCAAATCTTTTGAGTTTCATCTGAATTGTATATTTTTCAGATTTTATCTATACCAATATCAATATTCCTCATTGATACCAGTATTCATCGGTACTCGTATCGGTATCATATGTAATTGGTGTCAATAAAGATGTAAAAAAATATATAAAGTACAGGCCAAAAGTTTGGACACACCTTCTCATTGAATGCATTTTCTTTATTTTCATGACTATTTACATTGTAGATTGTCACATCAAAACTATGAATGAACACATGTGGAGTTATGTACTTAAAAAAAGGTGAAATAACGGAAAACACGTTTTATATTCTAGTTTCTTTAAAATAGCCACCTTTGCTCTGATTACTGCTTTGCACACTCTTGGCATTCTCTCGATGAGCTTCAAAAGGTAGTCACCTGAAATGGTTTTCACTTCACAGGTGTCATAGTTTTGATGCCTTCAGTGACAATCTACAATGTAAATAGTCTTGAAAATAAAGAAATTGAAATGAGAAGGTGTGTCCAAACTTTTGGCCTGTACTGTGTATATGACCAATTTTATGTTATGTTATTTTCATTTATTTTGCGCCCCCAACCAACTTATCAGCACAAGACCCCCATCATGTAACATATCACAGCAGGGAAGTCTTTAATCTACACCTGCTTTTTAGGTCTTAAACAAGTCAACTATGTGTGCACAGCAGTTATGTCATCATCTTGTAAAGACTTTCTATTCATTACATTAAACAAGTCAACAATGTGTGCAGAGCAGTTATGTCATCATCTTGTAAAGACTTTCTATTCATTACATTAAACAAGTCAACAATGTGTGCAGAGCAGTTATGTCATCATCTTGTAAAGACCATCCATTACTGTGTTTCTATTCATTACATTTACACTCAGCTAGAAATAATGTTTACGTATGACCTTTATGTGCAGAGAACAAACCTTTTACATGACATATCATATAAAAGAAGCAGGAACCCTCTTTTGGCACTACTGTAGTGTACCACTTGTCTGTATGTACAGTAAATATTGACACTACAGTAGTGTACCACTTGTCTGTATGTACAGCCATTTGAAGGTGTAAAAAGAGTTGTCTGTTTGTAACCCCCCTTGCCTTTCCTATACTCACCACTAGTGGGCGCCTTGCAGCCACTCACACTCAAACCACATCCTTCTGTCCCTCTAATCCCATCCTTCTGTCCCTCTAATCCCATCCTTCTGTCCCTCTAATCCCATCCTTCTGTCCCTCTAAACCTATCCTTCTCTCCCTCTAAACCCATCCTTCTCTCCCTCCAAACCCATCCTTCTCTCCCTCTAAACCCATCCTTCTCTCCCTCTAAACTCCATCCTTCTCTCCCTCTAAACCCATCCTTCTCTCCCTCTAAACCCATCCTTCTCTCCCTCTAAACCCCATCCTTCTCTCCCTCTAAACCCACCCTTCTCTCCCTCTAAACCCACCCTTCTCTCCCTCTAAACCCATCCTTCTCTCCCTCTAAACTCCATCCTTCTCTCCCTCTAAAGTCATCCTTCTCTCCCTCTAAACCCATCCTTCTCTCCCTCTAAACCATCCTTCTCTCCCTCTAAACCCCATCCTTCTCTCCCTCTAAACCCATCCTTCTCTCCCTCTAAACCTCATCCTTCTCTCCCTCTAAAGCCATCCTTCTCTCCCTCTAAACCCATCTTTCTCTCCCTCTAAAGCCATCCTTCTCTCCCTCTAAAGCCATCCTTCTCTCCCTCTAAACCCATCCTTCTCACCCTCTAAACCCATCCTTCTCTCCCTCTAAACCCATCCTTCTCTCCCTCTAAACCCATCCTTCTCTCCCTCTAAACCCATCCTTCTCTACCTCTAAACCCATCCTTCTCTCCCTCTAAACCCCATCCTTCTCTCCCTCTAAACCCATCCTTCTCTCCCTCTAAACCCATCCTTCTCTCCCTCTAAACTCCATCCTTCTCTCCCTCTAAAGTCATCCTTCTCTCCCTCTAAACCCATCCTTCTCTCCCTCTAAACCCATCCTTCTCTCCCTCTAAACCCCATCCTTCTCTCCCTCTAAACCCATCCTTCTCTCCCTCTAAACCCATCCTTCTCTCCCTCTAAACCCATCCTTCTCTCCCTCTAAACCTCATCCTTCTCTCCCTCTAAAGCCATCCTTCTCTCCCTCTAAAGCCATCTTTCTCTCCCTCTAAAGCCATCCTTCTCTCCCTCTAAAGCCATCCTTCTCTCCCTCTAAAGCCATCCTTCTCTCCCTCTAAAGCCATCCTTCTCTCCCTCTAAACCCATCCTTCTCTCCCTCTAAACCCATCCTTCTCTCCCTCTAAAGCCATCCTTCTCTCCCTCTAAACCCATCCTTCTCTCCCTCTAAAGCCATCCTTCTCTCCCTCTAAACACCATCCTTCTCTCCCTCTAAACCCATCCTTCTCTCCCTCTAAACCCCATCCTTCTCTCCCTCTAAAGCCATCCTTCTCTCCCTCTAAACCCATCCTTCTCTCCCTCTAAACCCCATCCTTCTCTCCCTCTAAACCCATCCTTCTCTCCCTCTAAACCCATCCTTCTCTCCCTCTAAACCCCATCCTTCTCTCCCTCTAAACCCATCCTTCTCTCCCTCTAAACCCATCCTTCTCTCCCTCTAAACCCATCCTTCTCTCCCTCTAAAGCCATCCTTCTCTCCCTCTAAACCCATCCTTCTCTCCCTCTAAACCCGTCCTTCTCTCCCTCTAAACTCCATCCTTCTCTCCCTCTAAACCCATCCTTCTTTCCCTCTAAACCCATCCTTCTCTCCCTCTAAACCCATCCTTCTCTACCTCTGTCTGCTCCTTTCTTCTCAAGTCCTTTTTGGCCGATGTCAATGTAACTGGATTTTACTTGTACTTTTTTGGAGATATATGGTTGTTAGAGTTAAGGATTATTTATTTTTTTACCTTGTTTTACCCTTTTATTTATTTTATTATACCTTTTACTTACCTTCTATTTACATAATTTTTGCTTTTATTTACCTTATTTTACCTTTGATTTACCTTTTGTACCTTCTTTTACCATCTTTTACCTTGGATTATTAGAATCAGAATCAGAAATATTTTATTAATCCCCGAGGGGTAATTCCGTTTACCTTCTTTTGCCTTCAATTTGCCATATTGTAAACAAAAAGAACATAGTCAACTAAGTCAAATTATTTTTGTGTTAGACATACTTGGCCAATAAAGCTGATTCTGGTTCTATTGAACTTGTTTTACCTTCTTTCATGTGGTCTGGATTTTATAAATTCTTATTGGTTACACTCAAACGGTTAATCGAAGCAACAGAATATAAATTGAAGCTTTTTTCTATTGGAATTAGGAAATGTAATCGATTAATCGTTGCGGCCATAATGGTGATAGGAAATGTTCATAAGGTTGCGTCCCCAGCTGTGTGAAATGTGTTCCCAGAAACACACCTTGCCATCAATGACCGTCCAGGCCCCAGGGATTTTGTCATGGCCCCGGATCCAGTTGTGGATGGCCTCAGCTGGCTGAGCCAGATCCACCTGATGGAGAGAAAAAGTGCAGCAGCTTTTCTACCTTCAAGAAATTCAAAATGACATTTACAATGTTGCTTCATTCCTACACTCACACAATGATTCAGGAATGGGAAGTTAATGGTTGACTCATAAACTGATAATGGATCATCAGGAGTTGACCACTTTTGTGGAAACCAACGCAAGTTGAGAGGAATCATTTTCACCCTGTTTAGGGCTGTCCCGATACCAATATTTTGGTACCAAAATGTATTTTGATACTTTTCGATAATTTTCTAAATAAAGGGGACCACAAAAAATGTTATTACTGGCTTTATTTTAACAACATAAAGCCAATTTGCAATTTAGTCCTTAAATAAAATAGTGAACATACTAGACAACTTGTCTTTTAGTAGTATAAGTAAACAAACAAAGGCTCCTAAATTAGTCTCCTGACATATGCAGTAACATATTGTGTCATTTTCCATTCTAATATTTTGTCAACATTATTAAGGACAAGCGGTAGAAAATGAATTATTAATCGACTTGTTCATTTACTGTTAATATCTGCTTATTTTCTGTTTTAACATGTTTTATCTACACTTCTGTTAAAATGTAATAATCACTTATTCTTCTCTTCTTTGATACTTTACATTAGTTTTGGATGATACCACAAATTTGGGTATCAATCCGATACCAAGTAGTTACAGGATCATACATTGGTCATATTCAAAGTCCTCATGTGTCCAGGGACGTATTTACTGACTTTATAAACATAATATAAATTGCAAAAAAAGGAACAAATATTTTGTGATGCTAAAAAATATCGATGTAATCATAGTAGTATCGACTAGATACGCTCCTGTACTTAGTATCATTACAGTGGATGTCAGGTGTAGATCCACCCGTGGCGTTTGTTTACATTGTGACGGGGGTGATCTACGGTGTCCTGAAGGGATGATACTTGTAAGAAACTTACTTTATTTGTCGCCATGGAGGCGAGGATTAGTGATTTAGAAGTAGCTAAAACACTGCAGACTGGACGCGGATGGACGTTAGCCGCTAGCTAGCTAGCCATGTGTTAAATAAAGCACCTCTTCCTGAGGGTGTTTCAGTGTTATAACTTCACCTTTATGGTTAGTTTTTAAGCCAAAATGTGTCCATTCTCCCTTTTTCTGTCTACACACCTTGTCTGCTTTTAAGTAGTCCGTGATTGTGCACTGCCGAACATGCTCCTCTGCTTGTAAAACCAGCAACGTCACACCGTGACGACGCGCCGTCATGCCCGTTAAAAAAAAGGGGGGGCGGGACCGGTACTTTTTAGAGGTGGTATAGTACGGAATATGACTCATTAGTATCGTGGTACTATATTAGTGCCGGTACAACCCTAGTTTGTACGAGTATTTCTCTTCATGTTCTGAGACTCGCAGTGCAATACCACACAATGGGTGGCGTTCAGACTCTACAAGAGTCCACTGCTTGTAGTAAGAACACATTTATTGTTATTTGCACGCTTTGGTCAACAAGAGTAGTGGGTTGTCAATTCCCCCATCTGTCTTCCTTTTTCTCTCTTTCTATCCCCTCCTGCTCCGGCCCGGCTGCACCAAATGATAATATAAATACATTTAATAAAGTCAAAATACAAATAAGGCAACAAGAGAAGTATCCTACACTTCTCTTTTGTAAAGTAAATCTGAACAGCCGATATGGGCATCTACATCTGCTATATGATTTGCCTGAGAAGCTGGGCAGGACAAAAAAAAAAAAAAAAAAAGAGTAGTGGGTTGTTTTTTTTTACTCTAGTTTTTACCTTGACACTTCACTTTAAACTGTTTATATTTTAGGGATGTGAATCTTTCAACAACTCATGATTCAATTCCATTTTAATTCTTGGGGTGACGATTTTATTCAGAGTCCATTTTCAATTCAAATCAATTCCTGCAATATAATAATATTAATAATGATAATAATATAATAGTAGTTATAATAATAATAATAATAATAATAATACTAGGCATGTTCCGATCAGGGTTTTATTTTGCCGATTCCGATACCAATCATTTATGAGTGAGATCAGCCGATACAAATACCAATACCGAGCTCATGTATTAACTGTATTTATGGTGAAGTGAAGTGAAGGGAATTATATTTATATAGCGCTTTTTCTCTAGTGACTCAAAGCGCTTTACATAGTGAAAGCCAATATCTAAGTTACATTTAAAACAGTGTGGGTGGCACTGGGAGCAAGTGGGTAAAGTGTCTTGCCCAAGGACACAACGGCAGTGATTAGGATGGCGGAAGCGGGATCGAGCTATACCGCCCCATGCTGATATTACCCTTAGTGTCGACACCACCAATGTATGATCCGATCTGCCAACTAATACTACTTTGTGCGTCCCTGTCCGGCCCGCGTAAAGCCAATCATAAATTACAAAATACATTTTTAAAAAGTATCTACGTCGAGTGTGCAATACAACGGTGCTGCTTTTATTTTGAAAAGCGTTATTTGTATTACTTCCGTGTGGACGTATGCGCGTGTGTGATTGTGAGTGAATGTGAACAGCGGCAATCACTGTCAATTAAAGAGACAACCACAGGTAATGACTTGTTCACATAGGTAAATGCGTGTTTGGACATGTTAGGACTGAAATGGGACAAGCTGGCAGGTGTGACAACAGATGGTTGTCCAAATCTGACGGGGAAAAATGTTGGACTTTTAAAGAGGATGCAGGATAAAGTGACAGAAATTGACATTTTTGCATTGTATTATACATCAGGAAGTGTTGTGTATGTCGTGCGTGCAATACAACTGTGCTGCTTTTATTTTGAAAAGTGTTATTCATGGGCGTATGTCCGTGTGTAACCTGTGAGTGAAGGTGCACAGCGACAAGTGATGAGATGCTAAAAAGAGAAAAGTTGATGAGGAATGGCGTGTTTCCAACAAGACATGGACTGCCAAGTATTTCTTTACATAAATTAAAGGTAAAGCCGTGTGCTTCATTTGTGGTACACAGGTTGCTGCGTTTAAAGAATATCATTTGAATCGCCACTACACGACGAAGCATGAGGAAAAATACCGGAATCTGTCTGATGAAGTGCGCGCAAGGGAGGCTGATGCGTTGATGGTAAAACTGCAAACCCAACATGGACTTTTTGCCAAATTTCACCCCCCCCCCCCAGAGATGCAGCCGTCTGGACAAGTTTCGTCATTTCTCACAAAATCGCCAGAAAAAATAAGGCGTTTTCTGACGGAGAGTTTATTAAGGGGTGCTTATTGGACTCAGTTGCGCTGATATGCCCCGGAGAAGAGGAGCGCATTTGAGAACGTGTCACTCTCCCGACGCACTGTAACGAGGCGGGTTGAGACCATCACTGGAAACTTGGAGCTTCAGCTGAAGAACAGAACGGCCGACTTTGACTGTATTTCGCTGACTTTGGATGAGAGCTGCGATGTACGTGACACCGCCCAGCTGCTCATCTTCTTACGTGGGATAACTGCAGACTTTCAAATCACGGAGGAGCTGGCAGCCATGCAGTCAATTAAAGAGACAACCACAGGTAATGACTTGTTCACATAGGTAAATGCGTGTTTGGACATGTTAGGACTGAAATGGGACAAGCTGGCAGGTGTGACAACAGATGGTTGTCCAAATCTGACTGGGAAAAATGTTGGACGCAGGATAAAGTGACATAAATTGACATTTTTGCATTGTATTATACATCAGGAAGTGTTGTGTAAGACAGTGTTAAAAATAAAACCATCAAAAGCAATCTGCTTTTGTATAAAGTTAAGTTAGGTTAAATTAAATTATTATTATTATTTATCTTACGGTATATCAAAAATAATTTGAGCAAAATTTAATTGAAATATTGTCGGTGTGGCCCTCCAGCAGTGCTCAGGTTGCTCATGCGGCCCCCGGTAAAAATTAATTGCCCACCCCTGGTGTAGAGTTGAACATGTTTAGCATTGAGTGGTGATAAAATACTTAGACTACTAAAAAGTGCAGTTTATTTGACGTCATGGAGGTGAACATTATTAGCCTAGGGGAGCGGCTCCACACTGTGTATGGAGACATGTAATTAACTGCTAGCCATTTGTCAACTGGGGAATTACAAATAAATACAGTATCAACCACAGGGGATCGCCCTTTGTGATCGGCATTAATCGGCAATGTGCCTTTTCAAGAAAGTCTATTTTTTACAAATTCAACAACATGTCCGTAAAGGAATAAGAAGATTGACATTTTCTATATCATTTTGCTGAAGGATATTCAACCTGGTCACAGATGATGCAATACCCTTCATGTTGGAAGACATCTATCTACTCTACCATGTCACACCGTCCAAACCATACTTTTTTTTTGACTGCTGCTATTAAAAAAATCTCAC
Organism: Entelurus aequoreus; assembly: GCF_033978785.1. Taxonomy (NCBI): domain Eukaryota; kingdom Metazoa; phylum Chordata; class Actinopteri; order Syngnathiformes; family Syngnathidae; genus Entelurus; species Entelurus aequoreus. The sequence continues at coordinate 51,790,408 of NC_084740.1, forward strand.
CTTGGCATTGGATTTCTTCTGAATTCCTTCATAGCTTGCACCTTTCTCTGACTGGGGGATTCTCGGTGCTTTTCCATCAGCAATGAGCTGCACCGACTCCACCTCCATTGGAAAGGAAGAAAGGAACACCTGAGTTTTACATCGCCAAGGACTGGGAAGGCGCCCACCAATGAAACAAACCTCAGCCTTCACCTAAAACGTTTTTGCAGAGGCACCATGAAGCATTGACTATTAGTTAGGAGTGAAAGCCCGATGCTATCACGTTAGCTCCGTAGCTAAAGTGTTTCGCCGATGTATTGTCGTGGAGATAAAAGTCACTGTGAATGTCCATTTTGCGTTCTCGACTCTCATTTTCAAGAGGATATAGTATCCGAGGTGGTTTAAAATACAAATCCGTGATCCAGAATAGAAAAAGGAGAGAGTGTGGAATCCAATGAGCCAGCTTGTACCTAAGTTACGGTCAGAGCGAAAAAAGATGCGTCCTGCACTGCACTCTAGTCCGTCACTCTCACATTCCTCATCCACAAATTTTTCATCCTGGCTCAAATTAATGGGGTAATCGTCGCTTTCTCGGTCCGAATCGCTCTCGCTGCTGGTGTAAACAATGTGCAAATGTGAGGAGCCTTTCAACCTGCGACGTCACGCTACTTCCGGTACAGGCAAGGCTTTTTTTATCAGCGACCAAAAGTTGCGAACTTTATCGTCGATGTTCTCTACTAAATCCTTTCAGCAAAAATATGGCAATATCGCGAAATGATCAAGTATGACACATAGAATGGATCTGCTATCCCAGTTTAAATTAAAAAAATTCATTTCAGTGGGCCTTTAAAACATTAGCTGTGGGCCGCAAATGGCCTCCAGGGCACACTTTTGACCCCCCTGCTATAGATAATAAAAAATTAAATGTGATAAATCTATGGATAAAAAGCAGAGCCTGGCGACACATGCGCGTTTATCATAACTCTCTCACTCTCTCTCTGTCTCTGCCCCTCCCTCACCAATGCTGCTGCACGCACAATTAGTTTTGTTTTTAACCCCTTCTTAACCCTGAACGTACATTGAAAATACACGCAACCCTAACTCAAAATGCCGGACATTCGAGGCATTTAAGAAACTCCGTCCTGACAGCTCCGCAAAAGAGGACATGTCCGGTGAAAAGAGGACGTATGGTCAGTCTATCCTAGCTCGGTCGCTGCTAGCATGAAACCGAACGTGATCGGTTTCACTGGACATGTCCTCTTTTGCTAGCATGCTAGCAGCTAACGGGCTACGATAGACTGACCATACGTCCTCTTTTCCCCGGACATGTCCTCTTTTGCGGAGCTGTCATGGCGGAGTTTCTTAAATGCCTCAAATGTCCGGCATTTTGAGTATTGTTTACACAGCGTGCAGTACGCTGCTTAATACACTACCGTTCAAAAGTTTGGGGTCACCCAAACAATTTTGTGGAATAGCCTTCATTTCTAAGAACAAAAATAGACTGTCGAGTTTCAGATGAAAGTTCTCTTTTTCTGGCCATTTTGAGCATTTAATTGACCCCACAAATGTGATGCTCCAGAAACTCAATCTGCTCAAAGGAAGGTCAGTTTTGTAGCTTCTGTAACGAGCTAAACTGTTTTCAGATGTGTGAACATGATTGCACAAGGGTTTTCTAATCATCAATTAGCCTTCTGAGCCAATGAGCAAACACATTGTACCATTAGAACACTGGAGTGATAGTTGCTGGAAATGGGCCTCTATACACCTATGTAGATATTGCACCAAAAACCAGACATTTGCAGCTAGAATAGTCATTTACCACATTAGCAATGTATAGAGTGTATTTCTTTAAAGTTAAGACTAGTTTAAAGTTATCTTCATTGAAAAGTACAGTGCTTTTCCTTCAAAAATAAGGACATTTCAATGTGACCCCAAACTTTTGAACGGTAGTGTATGTCCGTGTAGAAACTCGTTCGGTACACCTCCGCACCGAACCGAAACCCCCGTACCGAAACGGTTCAATACAAATACACGTACCGTTACACCCCTACTATTAGTATAATGATTATGACGTACATACTAGCAATTCAGTCTTTTCTGACTTATAAATCTTGTTAGGAACAATACCAAAGCGTCAAACACACTAAATTGGTTCTACTGTGTGAATGTTGTCTGTCGGTCTGGGGTAGGCTAAAGCCCTCCAGACCCCCCCCCCCGAAAGGAAAGGGACAAGCGGTAAAAAATGGATGGATGGACTTTAAGATGTATAGTTTTAAGCAGTGTACATTTTCAAAGGATAAATTATGATACTGGTACTTTTGGAGAAGGTGGGACGTGGTTTCTTTTACAATCTGAGAACGCCTCCACAATCTTGATGACAGACTCCAAAAATGGGTTATAAAAGCCACTGTGGAGAAGAATTTATGCAAAATTACTCCACATTCTATCCAATACATATTTACTAAACCACAAGGAAGTGTTTTGAATGTAGATTCGATTTATCACAATTTGTCACTTTTCTAAAAGGAGATTTTAACGTATTGAGTTGATGCTATTGTTTTCGTAACGCCAAATAAACAGAACAACTTGAGATAACATTTTCAAGTAAATCCAACAGAAACATTTTGTGTGACACTTCAGTCCCAGTTTACCATTGCCTTTATGCCCTCTGGGAACAAGAAGCGGTTGTAGAGTGTGTCCACAGTGTCATTGGGTTCAACTGCACATTCCCTTTGCAACAGGATTGGTCCAGTATCCAAGCCGTCATCAGCCCAGAACACCGTGAAGCCAGCCTTCTTATCACCATCAATCAGGGTCCTGGTTACACACAGAGAAACCCACCCAAAATAAAAAATGAACAATGGAGACTGCAAAGAAGAAAGCTGTAGGTGGGATCGGTGTATTAGCGGCTGGTTGCAGCAACACAACCAGGAGGACTTTGAGTTGGATAGCAGACGCGCTATCCGACGCTAGCCGCCGACCGCATCGATGATCGGGTGAAGTTCTCAGTGTTTCCCACACATTCATTTATTTGTGGCGGCCCGCCACGAAAGAATTAAGGCCGCCACAAATAGATTTTTTTGTTTTTTTTGTTTTTTTGTTTTTGTTTTTGTTCTATCCAGCTTCTCAGGCAAATCATATAGTTGATGTAGATGCCCATATCGGCTGTTCAGATTTACTTTACAAAAGAGAAGTGTAGGATCAAGATTTTTGGAGATCTTTGTTCAGTGGATCAGATGTTTGATGAAGCTTTGTGTTTATCTACCACCACTACTGTTTTCTGTTTATTTGTTACTGACTGTGGCAGGACACCTCTGCCTCTGTTTCACTTTATGTTGCTGGTAAATAATATGGTTGTAGTAGTAGGCTAAAGTTAAATTATTTAGTATGCACTAATTAAAGGGGCAGAGCTTTAAGAGACTTTTTAGCTTTTATATTTTTATAAGATATATTTTTTGTAAGAACCACAATTAATAAATATATTTCAGTGAATAACTTATTGTTCAAATCTGTATATAAATATGTACATAAAGTGTTGTAATTATATTGTAAAATGGATGGATGGATGGATGGACGTTTAAAACAAAACTGTTATTATTAATTAGTAAGTATACATTTTTTAGCCTTTTTAGAGAAAATCATATCATTGTAGTAAATTATGCAAATTACTCGATGATGTCATGGTGACCACGCCCATAGCCACGCCCCCACCGCCACAGGTATCTTGGCAGTTTATGGGAAACACTGTGTTCCCATTAGTGGTTTAACAGAACACATTTATTTAATAATTACTACTAAAATAAATAAAAATTGCTCGTCGGTCCGAGGAATTTGCCTTGCGTTCATGCTGTCGCTCAGCACTGACTGGCCAGTCGCCACACGTGCATGCAGGCAGCGCTTGCACGCACACAAAAACAACAAGTAACCTCTGATCTTGGTCAATATTTTGCATTCTGATACTTGCTGACCGTGATACATCGACCCTGACCCCAAACATATTCTAACTATTCCTCACCAGTTGATGGCAGAGGCTCCTCTGTGCAGCGGGAGGATTGAGGGGTGGTAAATGATGGAGCCATGCTTGGGGTTATCAATAATGTTCATAGGGATGAACTGCGAGCAAAAGGGCATGACATTGAGCTCAGCATCCACCGCTTCGTAGGCCTCCACTACCTCTGGGATAGGTTTCCCTTTGACTCGCCATCGAGGGAACTTGAACACTGGTGTACCGTCCTTCTCTGCTGCCAAGGCTGAAAAAGTAAGAGTACAAAACAGATTATCCATTCATTTGTTATACCGCTTAATAAGGGTGTCCCAATACAACTATTTCACCTTTGATTTGATACCCAGATTGGAGCCTTGAGTATGCGCCGAAACCGATATGAATCCAATATCCGCACCAATCGTACATATTTTGTAGTTTGGAATGTTAGAAAAGGTTTAAAGGCCTACTGAAATGATTTTTTTAAATTTAAACGGGGATAGCAGATCCATTCTATGTGTCATACTTGATCATTTTGTGATATTGCCATATTTTTGCTGAAAGGATTTAGTAGAGAACATCAACAATAAAGTTCGCAACTTTTGGTCGCTGATAAACTAAGCCTTGCCTGTACCGGAAGTAGCGTGACGTCACAGGTTAAAAGGCTCCTCACATTTCCCCATTGTTTACACCAGCAGCGAGAGCGATTCGGACCGAGAAAGCGACGATTACCCCATTAATTTGAGCGAGGATGAAAGATTCGTGGATGAGGAACGTGAGAGTGAAGGATTGAGTGCAGTGCAGGACGTATCTTTTTTTCGCTCTGACTGTAACTTAGGTACAAACTGGCTCATTGGATTCCATACTTTCTCCTTTTTCTATTGTGGATCACGGATTTGTATTTTAAACCACCTCTGATACTATATCCTCTTGAAAATGAGAGTCGAGAACGCGAAATGGACATTCACAGTGACTTTTATCTCCACGACAATACATCGGCGAAGCACTTTAGCTAAGGAGCTAACGTGATATATGCATATAGAAAACATATAGAAACAGACGAATTAAGCCCCTGACTGGAAGGATAGACAGAAGATCAACAATACTACCAAACTCTTGACCTGTAACTACACGGTTAATGGTGTACCGCCTGGCGAAGCCTAGCAATGCTGTTGCTATCCGATTTTTCGGAGTATAAGTCGCTCAGGAGTATAAATCGCCCCGGCCGAAAATGCATAATAAAGAAGGAAAAAAACATATATAAGTCGCACTGGAGTATAAGTCGCATTTTTTGGGGAAATGTATTTGATAAAAGCCAACACCAAGAATAGACATTTGAAAGGCAATTTAAAATAAATAAAGTTAAAGTACCAATGATTGTCACACACACTAGGTGTGGTGAAATTTGTCCTCTGCATTTGACCCATCCCCTTGTTCAGCCCCTGGGAGGTGAGGGGAGCAGTGGGCAGCAGCGGTGCCGCGCCCGGGAATCATTTTGGTGATTTAACCCCCAATTCCAACCCTTGATGCTGAGTGCCAAGCAGGGAGGTAACGGGTCCCATTTTTTTTATAGTCTTTGGTATGACTCGGCCGGGGTTTGAACTCACAACCTACCGATCTCAGGGCGGACACTCTAACCATTAGGCCACTGAGTAGGTAAAGAATAAAGAATAGTGAACAACAGGCTGAATAAGTGTACGTTATATGAGGCATAAATAACCAACTGAGAAGGTGCCTGGTATGTTAACGTAACATATTATGGTAAGAGTCATTCAAATAACTATAACATATAGAACATGCTATACGTTTACCAAACAATCTGTCACTCCTAATCGCTAAATCCCATGAAATATTATACGTCTAGTCTCTTACGTGAATGAGGTAAATAATATTATTTGATATTTTACGCTAATGTGGTAATCATTTCACACATTAGTCGCTCCTGAGTATAAGTCGCACCCCCGGCCAAACTATGACAAAAACTGCGACTTATAGTCCGAAAAATACGGTACATTGGCCAATATCATTTATACCACAATTCTTTGGAATATATATATTTTTTCTGAAAGTAATACGTTCAGATGGGTTTAAGACATTTTCCGGGTCATTCCATGCCTAAGGTGCAGTACACTGGAATGCTGTCTGGCTTAACTCTGTTTTGACTCCAGGAACCACCATCAGTCTGTTTTTCTGAGAACACAGCCTACCGTATTGCATACTGTGGTATGTATGCATGTACAGTATGTTCTAAGGTTAGATGGGAGGAGCCCAGGAATACATTTGTCAATGAAAGTCAAGAAATGAGACCAGCTGTGAACATTCAGAGATGGAAACTCAATCCCAGTCTACAACGCACAGTGATTTCCACAGCCATGCAGTCATGAAGTGTACATTACAGTGGTAGACAACATTTACAAATGTGTCTGAACAGAAGATCTTCACAATTCAGTCAAATGTAAAACATTTTTTTTTGTATAAACAATAGTTTTTGGGAGACGAGCCGTCTCTCAGGTAATTGTTATGCTATAGCTAGTGAGCAAAAACATGGCTTATGAGTGTCCTTACCACTAGTTGGCATAGAGAATGTCTGCAGTGAAACTTGTAAGATCGCTCTGAATTATCTGCTGTCTCATCTGCTAGCAATAGCTAATAGCTAGCAATTAAAGGCCTACTGAAATTAAATGTTCTTATTTAAACGGGGATAGCAGGTCCATTCTATGTGTCATACTTGATCATGTCGCGATATTGCCATATTTTTGCTGAAAGGATTTAGTAGAGAACATTGACGATAAAGTTCGCAACTTTTGGTCGTTGATAAAAAAGCCTTGCTTGTACCGGAAGTAGCGTGACGTCACAGGTTGAAAGGCTCCTCACATTTCCCCATTGTTTACACCAGCAGCGAGAGCGATTCGGACCGAGAAAGCGACGATTACCCCATTAATTTGAGCCAGGATGAAAGATTCGTGGATGAGGAACGTGAGAGTGAAGGACTAGAGTGCAGTGCAGGACGTATCTTTTTTCGCTCTGACCGTAACTTAGGTACAAGGGCTCATTGGATTCCACACTTTCTCCTTTTTCTATTGTGGATCACGGATTTGTATTTTAAACCACCTCGGATACTATATCCTCTTGAAAATGAGAGTCGAGAACGCGAAATGGACATTCACAGTGAGTTTTATCTCCACGACAATACATGGGCGAAGCACTTTAGCTACGGAGCTAACGTGATAGCATCGGGCTTAAATGCAGATAGAAACAAAAGAAGTAAGCCCCTGACTGGAAGGATAGACAGAAGATCAACAATACTACTATCAGGAGACACCGAACCAAACTCTGGACCTGTAACTACACGGTTAATGCAGTGCCGCCTGTCGAAGCCTAGCAATGCTGTTGCTAACGACGCCATTGAAGCTAACTTAGCTACGGGACCTCGTCAGAGCTATGATAAAAACATTATCTCTCCACCTACGCCAGCCCTCATCTGCTCATCAACACCCGTGCTCACCTGCGTTCCAGCGATCGACGGAGCGACGAAGGACTTCACCCGGTCATCGATGCGGTCGGTGGCTAGCGGCGGCTAGCACGTCTGCTATCCTCAAAGTCCTCCTGGTTGTGTTGCTGCAGCCAGCCGCTAATACACCGATCCCACCTACAGCTTTTTTCTTTGCAGTCTCCATTGTTCATTAAACAAATTGCAAAAGATTCACCAACACAGATGTCCAGAATACTGTGGAATTTTGCGATGAAAACAGAGCTGTTTGTATTGTGATACAATGTGTCCCAATACTTCCGTTTCAACGATTGACGTCACGCGCATACGTCATCATACATAGACGTTTTCAAACGGAAGTTTAGCGGGAAATTTAAAATTGCACTTTATAAGTTAACCCGGCCGTATTGGCATGTGTTGCGATGTTAAGATTTCATCATTGATATATAAACTATCAGACTGCGTGGTCGGTAGTAGTGGCTTTCAGTAGGCCTCTAAGCCTCCCTTCTTTAAGTTTCCTGTTGGTAAAATGACTGAGCACTCCACACCAGATTCAGTTTTATGTCCCCACCGGCTGTATCCAATGATCATTTCCCTTTATATACCGTGTAACCCGACCTATGGTTGCGGTTCCAATATTGGCTACACGTGACAGGTGCGTTAATGTCAAGCCACGCAAAGACAGATTTCTTTTGGTTTGTGTCATCGCTATCTGCTACGCTAAGTAAACCTCAAGTTTCATGTGCTCCTTCCTAGCGGCACGGTATCTTTTGGATTTGTGCCTTCGTCATTGGAATTAAAACATCATCCTCACCTGCAAGTTCCTTCCTGCTGTCCCTTGCATCCGTGTAGACATGACAGTCGCAACATTGCGCCCACATCGTAACAGTAATAGATGGTAGTTTTTCATTTAGTTTAGTTATACTGTATTTACTTTGTTTTGCTCAACCAATTATATGTAATAGAAACAAATAATTGAGTAGTTTAAATATTGTGTTGATATTGTTGAAGGGGAAGTGCACCTTTTTTGGAATTTTGCCTATCGTTCACAATCATAACAGTGTTTCCCATAAACTGCCAAGATACCTGTGGCGGTAGGGGCGTGGCTATGGGCGTGGTCAGCATGACATCATCGAGTAATTTGCATAATGTATTACAATGATATGATTTTCTCTAAAAAGGCTCAAAAAATGTATACTTACTAATTAATAATAGTTTTGTTTTAAACGTCCATCCATCCATCCATTTTACAATATAATTACAACACTTTATGTACATATTTATATACAGATTTGAACAATAAGTTATTCACTGAAATATATTTATTAATTGTGGTTCTTACAAAAAAAATATCTTATAAAATATAAAAGCTAAAATGTCTCTTAAAGCTCTGCCCCTTTAATTAGTGCATACTAAATAAATTAACTTTAGCCTACTACTACAACCATATTATTTGCCAGCAACATAAAGTGAAACAGAGGCAGAGGTGTCCTGCCACAGTCAGTAACAAATAAACAGAAAACAGTAGTGGTCAAAAACAAATAAGGCAACAAGAGAAGTATCCTACACTTCTCTTTTGTAAAGTAAATCTGAACAGCCTATATGGGCATCTACATCAACTATATGATTTGCCTGAGAAGCTGGACAGGACAAAAAAAAAATATATATATATATTTGTGGTGGACGTAATTCTTTCGTGGCGGGCCGCCACAAATAAATGAATGTGTGGGAAACAAACATGATGACGAATGGATTTTTAAAAAAATGCATTGTAATTATTAAATAAACATAAATAAAAGTTTGCCTACAGCAGAGCCAATGGGAGGTCCTCTATTCCGCCCATAAAATCTGATAAATAACCATTCAAAAAGCGCCAACAATACTCCATTTACATTTCGTGACTTGAATATTAGTGATATTGTTATTATAAGCACTAACAAAGACAAACTATTTATAGTGGTGACGTAATCACTACTAGGGATGATGTTTGATAAGAAATTATCGAGGTCGAGCCTATTATCGAATCCTGTTATCGAACCGATTCCTTATCGATTCTCTTATCGAGTCCAGATAGGTTGTTGTATATGGAAAAAAACACACAATATTTGGTTTAACAAAAGCTCACTTTTATTATATAACAAAAAAATAAAATCTAATAAATAAATAAATATTGACTGTTACCCCCCTAAAAAAAAAATAAAAAAAATAAACATTGACTGTTGTTACCCAAAGTATATTAAGTGGGATTTTTCAGAAAAACAAATATATACAGTAACACAAAAACAATCTGTCTCTGTGATCACTATAGGTGTATAAATAATAATATAGTTTTAAATAAAATCAGTCCCTTGGGCACAAAACTGAAAATAATACAGCTCTCCAAAAAGTGCACTTCTGCTGCTATTTGACATAACGGTTTGTTATGATGCTTTGACATTTTTGCACTTTATTTCTTTATTGAAAGAAAATTCTATGAAGAGAAAAGTTGTTTGCAAATGTGGTTACAATGCTAAAAAAATGAAAAGTTAAAGCTAAAAAGAGAAATACACTTTATTGAGTTAACATTATTTCTTTATAGGGGGAAAGATGTGATGTTATGAGCTAGGGAATACAACAACTACACTACCCAGCATGCAACGGGAGTGACGAGCATGCGCGGTAGCCCCGAAAAGTGTTGTTGCATGTCGCCACCCGGCAGCTAAGAATGAGGTTATGAGCACGCTGTGAGAGTAAACGTCAAGAACTCAGCCAACATGCCTCGTCTGCATTATTTATAATTAGACAGACAACACATATACAGTGTGATTTTGTTTTGTTTATAAGGAAAGAAAAAGAAAAGTTAAAAAAGGGAGATGTGTTGTATATATATGTATGTGCTGCGGTTGCTTTAAGAACGTTGCGACAGCTGCCGTAAAGGAGGTGCGTTGCTCGCCTGGTTGCTATGTTTCCGGTTGGTTGTAAAAGTGTTGGTCATGTGTTTGTACCCTGCTCAAATCTCTCAGTAAAGTTATTCATTGGATTTGTTTTGCTTTTGCTTTTGTTTTGAACTTTATTACACCATGGAGCGCTTTTTCCGGTCCATTGTTTTTCCTGCTTTCGCTATCTGCGCCTAATGACTGAGCTACATGACGTAATTTCTTGTGATGTCCCACGGAGCATTTCTTGTGGGACGGGATTCGTTCTGAGGGATTCTAATAAAGAACCAACTCTTTTTCTTTATTATAGTGGTCTCGATAACAGGTACCGGTTCTCAAAAAGGAATTCGAGTCCGAGGACTCGGTTCTTTTCTTATCAAACAACCGGGAAAATCGGTTTCGAGTATCATCCCTAATCACTACCCTGTGTGCCGATGTTTACATTATCGACTGGTCCTGGCTTCCTCGCTTCTTTGTTCCCTGTAAAATGATTCTAGATCATAAATCATGCATCTCACCTGGAAAGTAGATGGCTGAGGATATAATCCGACAAATTGGGACACTTTGACAGCCATTTAGGACTTGCAACGGGCAAGACCGACATGAAAAGAGTTTTGTCCCCTCACCGCCAACTACCCACCCTCATGTCTCTCATGATGATTGTGAACGATAGGCACAATTCCAAAAAAAGTGCAGTTCCCATTTAAACTGTCAATAGCACTCACCATAAATACATAACAATTTACAGTTAAACATGTAATCAGTATCACCTGATCTTGGGTGATCAGTATCGGAACCGGCAGCTTAAAGGCCTACTGAAAGCCACTACTACCGACCACGCAGTCTGATAGTTTATATATCAATGATGAAATCTTAACATTGCAACACATGCCAATACGGCCGGGTTAACTTATAAAGTGCAATTTTAAATTTCCCGCCACACTTCCGGTTGAAAACGTCTATGTATGATGACGTATGCGCGTGACGTCAATGGTTGAAACGGAAGTATTCGGACACCATTGTATCCAATACAAAAAGCTCTGTTTTGATCGCAAAATTCCACAGTATTCTGGACATCTGTGTTGGTGAATCTTTTGCAATTTGTTTAATGAACAATGGAGACTGCAAAGAAAAAAGCTGTAGGTGGGATCGGTGTATTAGCGGCTGGCTGCAGCAACACAACCAGGAGGACTTTGAGTTGGATAGCAGACGCGCTATCCGACGCTAGCCGCCGACCGCATTGATGATCGGGTGAAGTCCTTCGTCGCTCCGTCGATCGCTGGAACGCAGGTGAGCACGGGTGTTGATGAGCAGATGAGGGCTGGCTGGCATAGGTGGATAGCTAATGTTTTTAGCATAGCTCTGTGAGGTCCCGTAGCTAAGTTAGCTTCAATGGCGTCGTTAGCAACAGCATTGTTAAGCTTCGCCAAGCTGGAAAGCATTAACCGTGTAGTTACAGGTCCATGGTTTAATAGTATTGTTGATCTTCTGTCTATCCTTCCAGTCAGGGGTTTATTTCTTTTGTTTCTATCTGCAGTTAAGCCTGATGCTATCTCGTTAGCTCCGTAGCTAAAGAGCTTCGCCGATGTATTGTCGTGGAGATAAAAGTCACTGTGAATGTCCATTTCGCGTTCTCGACTCTCATTTTCAAGAGGACATAGTATCCGAGGTGGTTTAAAATACAAATCCGTGATCCACAATAGAAAAAGGAGAAAGTGTGGAATCCAATGAGCCAGCTTGTACCTAAGTTACAGTCAGAGCGAAAAAAGATACGTCCTGCACTGCACTCTAGTCCTTCACTCTCACGTTCCTCATCCACGAATCTTTCATCCTCGCTCAAATTAATGGGGTAATCGTCGCTTTCTCGGTCCGAACCGCTCTCGCTGCTGGTGTAAACAATGGGGAAATGTGAGGAGCCCTTCAACCTGCGACGTCACGCTACTTCCGGTACAGGCAAGGCTTTTTTAATCAGAGACCAAAAGTTGCAAACTTTATCGTCGATGTTCTCTACTAAATCCTTTCAGCAAAAATATGGCAATATCGTGGAATGATCAAGTATGACACATAGAATGGATCTGCTATCCCCGTTTAAATAAAAAAATGTCATTTCAGTAGGCCTTTAAATCCCTGATCGGAACATCCCTCATTGCCAGAGACTATGATGTAACAGAAGGGATCTGTGTTGACCATTTGTCACTACATTTAGCGAGTAGACGTATGTATTAAAGGTGAAAGAGAAGAGTTAGTCTTGCGTCGTCCGTTTATAAGCCAATCAAATACAACAATACAAATACTGTATGTTTTTTGTAGTTTTTAAAATAAAAACATTAATACATTGAAAATCGAGTTTTCCGAGAGAAAAATCAGGATTTAATTTTGGGCCAAAATAGTGCAGCCCTAAGGTGTACTTTGGGTAGAAGAGGTTTTAAATTTACAAGCTTGGAATCTCCAGCATTTGCAATAAAACTGTTCAGATATGAAGTCATTGATTGTGTTGTATAGTTGCCACAGCCACTCCCTTACAGTTGACACAAACACTACGAGACCGAGCTGATTATACTGATTTTACGGGAACTAACCTCAGCATTATCCAAGGTTAACAACCTCAAACCAGTCCAGCCCAGTCCACCATGTCTGTTTTCCCTTTATAAACATTTGCGGGCAAGGCAGTCTTAACACAGGTAGGTCAGGGTCAGCGTCAGGGTCATGCTAGTCACTCTGCCTGAGACATGACTGCAAATGCAAACAAGAGCTCTTTAAAGCAAAATGCCTCTTTATAGATCATGATTTCAATGTCATAAAGTGGGAATCATACAGCAGCTTTGTACTTGACTTTTAACTAACACAGTCCTTAAAAGGAAACTGCACTTTTTGGGGGAATTTTGTCTATCGTTCACAATCCTTATTAAAGACAAGAAGACAAAAGTATTTGTTTTTTTGCATTGTAACTTGTAATAATCAGCTCTAAAAGTGGCTAGCAATGCAGCTAATGGCAGCAATGCATTCAGCCTCTAAATCACTTTGAAAATGCATCTAAAAACTGCCAACAATACTTTAATTAGGTTCCATAACCTGGATATTAACCAAGCAGTAGCAACATTAAAGGCCTACTGAAAGCCACTACTACCGACCACGCAGTCTGATAGTTTATATATCAATGATGAAATCTTAACATTTCAACACATGCCAATACGGCCGGGTTAACTTATAAAGTGCAATTTTAAATTTCCCGCTAAACTTCCGGTTGAAAACGTCTATGTATGATGACGTATGCGCGTGACGTCAATGGATGAAACGGAAGTTTTCTGACACATTGTATCCAATACAAAAAGCTCCGTTTTCATCGCAAAATTCCACAGTATTCTGGACATCTGTGTTGGTGAATCTTTTGCAATTTGTTTAATGAACAATGGAGACAGCAAAGAAGAAAACTGTAGGTGGGATCGGTGTATTAGCGGCTGGCTGCAGCAACACAACCAGGAGGACGCGCTATCCGACGCTAGCCGCCAACCGCACCGATGATTGGGTGAAGTCCTTCATTGCGCCGTCGATCGCTGGAACGCAGGTGAGCACGGGTGTTGATGAGCAGATGAGGGCTGGCGTAGGTGGATAGCTAATGATTTTAGCATAGCTCTGTCGAGGGTCCCGTAGCTAAGTTAGCTTCAATGGCGTCGTTAGCAACAGCATTGCTAGGCTTCGCCAGGCTGCACAGCATTAACTGTGTAGTTACAGGTCCAGTGTTTGGTTCGGTGTCTCCTGATAGTAGAAGTAATAGTAGTATTGTTTTTTAATTAATTAATTAATTTATTTATTTATTTATTTTTATTTTTTTTTGTCCTGCCCAGCTTCTCAGGCAAATCATATAGTAAATGTAGATGCCCATATCAGCTGTTCAGATTTACTTTACAAAAGAGAAGTGTAGGATACTTCTCTTGTTGCCTTATTTGTATTTTGACTTTATTAAATGTATTTATATTATCATTTGGTGCAGCCGGGCCGGAGCAGGAGGGGATAGAAAGAGAAAAAAAGGAAGACAGAGGGGGGAATTGTGGGGACAAGAGGGGGATTAGACAGAGAGACAAAAACAACAACAGCAACAGAGCAACATCAGCAAATACGACATGTACAAATATGATGGTAAAAGTAATAGCAAATAAGCAGTTAGCGAAAAAAAAAAAAAAATAATACAGAAAAGACAATGAGCATTATTACACTAAAAATGGAGCAATATGAATACCAATACAAATAGTGCTATTGATAATAAACAATAAAATAGTAGTATTGTTGATCTTCTGTCTATCCTTCCAGTCAGAGGCTTATTTCTTCTGTTTCTATCCGCAGTTAAGCACGATGCTATCACGTTAGCTCCAAAGCTAAAGTGCTTCACCGATGTATTGTCGTGGAGATAAAAGTCACTGTGAATGTCCATTTCGCGTTCTGGACTCTCATTTTCAAGAGGATATAGTATCCGAGGTGGTTTAAAATACAAATCGGTGATCCACAATAGAAAAAGGAGAAAGTGTGGAATCCAATGAGCCCTTGTACCTAAGATACGTTCAGAGCGAAAAAAGATACATCCTGGCGTCCTGCACTGCACTCTAATCCTTCACTCTCACTTTCCTCATCCACAAATCTTTCATCCTCGCTCAAATTAATGGGGTAATCGTCGCTTTCTCGGTCCGAATCGCTCTCGCTGCTGGTGTAAACAATGGGGAAATGTGAGGAGCCTTTCAACCTGCGACGTCACGCTACTTCCGGTACAGGCAAGGCTTTTTTAATCAGCGACCAAAAGTTGCGAACTTTATCGTTGATGTTCTCTACTAAATCCTTTCAGCAAAAATATGGCAATATCGCAAAATGATCAAGTATGACACATAGAATGGATCTGCTATTCCCGTTTAAATAAGAAAAAATTCATTTCAGTAGGCCTTTAATATTGTAAGAGCGAACACTAAGAAGATGCAACCTATTCTTTGGGTGCATTTTTTACAAACCAGAAACAAATCAGCGCCTCAGCTTTAGGAGTGTCCAACATATGACCTATGACATTACACAATAGAGGCGTGACATATGCCAATCTGGTTAAAAACATCCACATCCTGGACTATTTTGCATCCCAAAGTCCATCTGACCTCCGATCTGTGACGGCCATTATTAACCTTGAAATGAAGCGCTCAAAACATCGCTTCCTGTCAGTCCGGGATTTAGTCATTCCCTTTCCGGTCGCTTTAATTGTAAGTTCGGCTTCTGGTATTGTGTTTTCTGAAACTAAGTTGTTCCGTAAAGTAACGTTCCAAATCCCAGATCATTTTGTCACATCCGCTGAGTCTTTACTTCCTCATTCGGCACTGGCTGGCTCAGCTGTCAATCTGGTATTTGGGACGTTCCCTTTCCGGTTTATGAAATTGTCATTTCTTTTGGGTTTTGTTTTTGTGTTGACTTTCTAAAATGTTTCGTCATTTGTTATTTTGTTTTCTGTAATTGTATTTTTTTTTTCATGAAATATTAGTGTTTCACATTTCCAGGCCACCGTACTTGTCAGCCGGGAGACTAAAAATAAGAATGTTTCCGGACAATAGGGCGCACTGGATTATAAGGCGCACTGCCAATGAATGGTCTATTTTTGAGCTTTTTTCATACATAAAGCGCACCGGATTATAGGGCGCATTAAAGTAGTCATGTAATTTAATTTTTTCTTCTAAATGTAAAACACTTCCTTGTGGTCTACATCCGTGGTCCCCAACCTTTTTTTGTCCCAAGGACCGGGGGGGTTTGGAATTTTTTTGTTTTTTTTTTCATAAAGAAATACAATCATGTGTGCTTACGGACTGTATCCCTGCAGACTGTATTGATCTATATTTATATATAATGTATATATTGTGTTTTTTATGTTGATTTAATTTAAAAAAATAAAATAAATAAATAAATAAATAAATTAAAAAAAAATTTTTTTTTTACATTTCTTGCGCCGCCCGGTACCGGTCCGCGGCCCGGTGGTTGGGGACCACTGGTCTACATAACATGTAATGGTGGTTCTTTGCTCAAAATGTTGCATAGATGATGTGTAAATCATCTTCAAGCCGCTTTCTGACAGTTGCTTCAGGATGCACCGTTTTGTGGGCGGTCTTATTTACGTGCCTCCACTTCAACAGCGTCTTCTCCCCGTCATCTTTGTTGTAGCGGTGTAGCGTGCAAGGACGGGAGTGGAAGAAGTGTCAAAAGATGGCGCTAACTGTTTTAATGACATTCACACTTTACTTCAATCCATAACGGAGCAGCATCTCCTCATCCGTGGCTCACTAGTGCAACAACAACGCCCGAAATGTGTCCCGTGAAAAACCGTCCGACCGGAACTCTCTAATAACTAAAGTTCCTTGGATGAATAATGTCCACTCACTACACCGGTATGTTTTAGCGCTTTCATGGTGAGTTTACTGACAGATATAAGTAAGAACTTTACACTACTTTATATTAGAAATGGCAATAGTGGAGGATGAATGTCACATAACAAGAAGATGGAGAAAAAGAAGAAGCTTATCGACTACGGTGTTGGCACGGACTACAAAGGCGGACGCACACAATTTTTCAAGACTTTATGCAGATCCCAAATACACATCAGCAGGTACCAGAAGGTAAGAAAGTTGCTTTTGCATAATATTGCGCAACAAAATGCCAGATAATATGTCTTACCTTATACACACACCATAATAATACTCGTATGTTGAAGCACAGTACAATCCACCAAGTGGTGTGGCTTCATAGCTAACCAAAGTCGTACTAAAACATTTTGATGGATTTTTGAGCGCCGTGTGTAATGTCCTATATTTTCAATGGAACATATGAAATGTTTGGTGTTGTTTACTTGAGTCATATTGCAGTCCACACGTATATCTTGTGTCTGACTGCCATTATATTGCAGTCTACACATATCTCTTATGTGTGTCTACCATCTACTGGTCACACTTATCATTTCACCATGTACCAAATAAAATAGCTTCAAGGTGGGTAAGCAAAACCAAAATTATTCCGTACATTACAGTGTTTCCCACACATTCATTTATTTGTGGCGGCCCGCCACGAAAGAATTACGTCCGACACAAATAGATTTTTTTTTTTTTTTAATTTTTTAATTATTTTTTATTTTTTTATTTTATTTTTTTATCCTGTCCAGCTTCTCAGGCAAATCATATAGTTGATGTAGATGCCCATATAGGCTGTTCAGATTTACCTAACAAAAGAGAAGTGTAGGGTACTTCTCTTGTTGCCTTATTTGTATTTGACCACTATTGTTTTCTGTTTATTTGTTACTGACTGTGGCAGGACACCTCTGCCTCTGTTTCACTTTATGTTGCTGGTAAATAATATGGTTGTAGTAGTAGGCTAAAGTTAAATTATTTAGTATGCACTAATTAAAGGGGCAGAGCTTTAAGAGACATTTTAGCTTTTATATTTTATAAGATATATTTTTTGTAAGAACCACAATTAATAAATATATTTCAGTGAATAACTTATTGTTCAAATCTGTATATAAATATGTACATAAAGTGTTGTAATTATATTGTAAAATGGATGGATGGATGGACGTTTAAAACAAAACTGTTATTCTTAATTAGTAAGTATACATTTTTTGAGCCTTTTTAGAGAAAATCATATCATTGTAGTAAATGATGCAAATTACTTGATGATGTCATGGCGACCACGCCCAAAGCCACGCCCATATCCACGCCCCCACCGCCACAGGTATCTTGGCAGTTTATGGGAAACACTGGGTTATAAGGCGCATTATCAAGTTTTGAGAAAAAGAAAGGACTTTAAGTGCGCCTTATTGTCCGGAAAATACGGTACATGTGATCGGTATCGGTATTGATATGAGTCAATCCTACTCATCGGAAATAGCATAAAACACAGATTGGAACATCCTTATTTTTTTAATATTACAAACAAGGACATTTACCCTTTTGAGATGATAATTAATACCATGAATGGTGAAAAAATAAATAGAGAAGAGATAAAGATAAATAAAGCACTGACTCACCAAGAGGATCAGCCTTGCCATCCTTATCGGGTACAGTGAACACACCGACCACCTTGTGACCTTCTTTCCTCAGATTGCTGTATACCTCCTTCCCAAACAGGCTCTGGCCAATTATAGCTAGTTTCAGCTTATTCTGGAAATAATGCTGTAATGAGAGGGAACAAGACATTAGTGGTAGGCCTCAACTCTTACTATCCATGCACGAATAGAGATGGTTACTTCCATAATAGCACTGGTGCCGACAGAAGAGGTAACTCTCCGTGCCTCATTTCGGTGCTGAATAAATGCTGACTCAGCACCTGCAACAAGGGCTTGATAGTGATATTGTACAAGTACAAATCTTTAAGTAGGATTAGAAAGTCCAACGCTCTCTTTAAACTTTATTGTTGACCTTAACAAGCCAGTAGGGATGTAACAAAACAAAAATTAAATATCACTCTGACACCATCATCATAATTACGATTTTATATAGGTACATATACTGTACATACACTTACCCTCTTTTAACTATAAATAAATAGATATGGCTGTCTTCAAATAGTCAAAGATTTGACGATTTGAGTCTGATTCGACTATCAACCATCAGATGTTCTGGAAGGATAACGATTTGTTCATCATGTCTTTTAAAAAAGTCTATTTCTAACGGGGACGGGGAGGCGCGGTTTGGAGAGTGTCCGTGCCAGCAACCTGAGGGTTCCTGGTTCAATCCCCACCTTCTACCAACCTCGTCACATCCGTTGTGTCCTTGAGCAAGACACTTCACCCTTGCTCCTGACGGGTGGTGGTTAGGGCCTTGCATGGCAGCTCCCGCCATCAGTGTGTGAATGGGTGGATGTGGAAATCGTGTCAAAGCGCTTTGAGTACCTTGAAGGTAGAAAAGCGCTATACAAGTATAACCCATTTACCATTTTAATAGTCTGGCCCGCGTGTGCACAGATTTCCCTCCATGCGGCCCCTCAGCTAAAATGAGTTGGACAGCCGTGATGTACAGTATTACAGTATGTACAGTATATGTAACAGCTGCAGCAACAACGACAACAAAAAAGGGCAGCATAAAATAGCGACAGGGTTTCCCACACATTCATTTATTTGTGGCGGCCCGCCACGAAAGAATTACGTCCGCCACAAATAAAATAAAAAAATAAATAAATAAATTTAATATTTTTTTTTTTTTTTGTCCTGTCCAGCTTCTCAGGCAAATCATATAGTTGATGTAGATGCCCATATAGGCTGTTCAGATTTACTTTACAAAAGAGAAGTGTAGGATACTTCTCTTGTTGCCTTATTTGTATTTGACTTTATTAAATGTATTTATATTAGAAACACAACATGTGTATATAACAAAGGGTGCAAAGTCTGCAGGCAGTAGGAAACACATGGTTAAGTGTAGGGAGTAAAACTGATGGGAGTCTAAAGTTCAAGATTTTTGGAGCTCTTTGTTCAGTGGATCAGATGTTTGATGAAGCTCTGTGTCTATCTACCACCACTACTGTTTTCTGTTTATTTGTTACTGACTGTGGCAGGACACCTCTGCATCTGTTTCACTTTATGTTGCTGGTAAATAATATGGTTGTAGTAGTAGGCTAAAGTTACATTATTTAGTATGCACTAATTAAAGGGGCAGAGCTTTAAGAGACATTTTAGCTTTTATATTTTATAAGATATATTTTTTGTAAGAACCACAATTAATAAATATATTTCAGTAAATAACTTATTGTTCAAATCTGTATATAAATATGTACATAAAGTGTTGTAATTATATTGTAAAATGGATTGATGGCTGGATGGATGGACGTTTAAAACAAAACTGTTATTATTAATTAGTAAGTATACATTTTTGGAGACTTTTTAGAGAAAATCAAATCATTGTAGTGAATTATGCAAATTACTCGATGATGTCATGGTGACCACGCCCCCACCGCCGCAGGTATCTTTGCAGTTTATGGGAAACACTGAGAGATTAGATCCAGCAGAAAATAGACGTTATAAACAAAGGCTTGCTTAGTGGCCCTGTGGTTAGAGTGTCCGCCCTGAGATGGGTAGGTTGTGAGTGCAAACCCCGGCCGAGTCATACCAAAGACTATAAAAATGTGAGCCATTACCTCCCTGCTTGGCACTCAGCATCAAGGGTTGGAATTAGGGGTTAAATCACCAAAATGATTCCCGAGCGCAGCCACCGCTGCTGCTCACTGCTGCTGCTCACTGCTCCCCTCACCTCCCCGGGGGTGGAACAAGGGGATGGGTCAAATGCAGAGAATAATTTGACCACACCTAGTGTGTGTGTGACTATTAGTGGTACTTTAAGTTTAAAGAGCGGTAGCTAACATACTGTATTTTTTGGACTATAAGTCACTCCGGAGTATAAGTCGCACCTGCCGAAAATGCATAATAAAGAAGGAAAAAAACATGTATAAGTCGCACTGGAGTATAAGTCGCATTTTTTGGGGGAATGTATTTGATAAAAGCCAACACCAAGACTAGACATTTGAAAGGCAATTTAAAATAAATAAAGAATAGTGAACAACAGGCTGAATAAGTGTACGTTATATGAGGCATAAATAACCAACTGAGAACGTGCCTGGTATGTTAACGTAACATATTATGGTAAGAGTCATTCAAATAACTATAACATATAGAACAGGGGTCACCAACGCGGTGCCCGCGGGCACCAGGTAGCCCGTAAGGACCAGGGGCCGTATTTATCAAGCTTCTTAGAATTACTCCTAAGAAGTCTGCTAAGAGTTGACTTAAGAGTAAAGAAATTATTCGCTGAAAGCTGCACTTAAAAGTTAGTTATCAAGCGTCTTACTCACACTATCAACGAAGTGTAGGACTGAATCTTAAGTGTCACACTCAGAGCTGAATTACGACATTACTATGTGCCGTAAACGGAATTTTAGGTGACGTCATTTCTGTGTCCATAGAAATGACCAATCACGGTCAATTTCTTGTCTAAGAATAAAGAAATATCTTAGAAATATTTAAGTGGGACAATGGGAGTGTATATTTTGACAATAAACTACAAATAATACAAAACAAACAATATTGGCAATGAATCAAAAATAAATGTTTCCTTTTTGTTGCACCTTTCCTGCTTCCTGCTCCCAGACCGTAGTCGAAGAGCGCAGGGGAGACACTTCTCCAGGGCCGATGTATGCTCGGGGCAACACCCTTCACTTTACCCGGCAGTGGATCTCCACAGCGGACGACTTTATAGTGAATGATGAGTCCGGCGATTAGTACAAATCTTGCTTTATTGATTGCTTGCACACAGCCAATCGAACACAAAACAAACTAGCACTCACGCTACCGCTCCCTCTCTTCTCTCGCCCACAAACTCACTGACGTCACTCACCTCACATGCTGTCACCTATTAAAGGGCCACACACACACATACGCTAGTCTCATAACATTTTCTTTCCAATTCATTAATTAGGCAACTAATTTGAAACTGGTGTGGGTGGCTCTATATATACTAGCCCACTGCAGCCACATGCAGAAATCAACAAGGAATTGAAAATTATTAAATCTGTGACAAAAATTAATACCCGCTCTGTCTAAACGATACCGTTTGATCAGCTGCTTGACATCAAACAAAGCCAGGACATCCTTCCGCTCCCTGAACGTTGGCGCACGTCTCTCTCGCCTCAGTACCATCCCCTGCTGGCAACTCAACCACTTAGGACACCTCTGAAGGTCTCTTAAATATCGTGGAGAGTAGGAGTGATTCTTAGACTTAAGAAAGTTGATAAATAGCTTTTATTCTTAAGTTTGAGAGTAGGACTAAATTCGCAAATTCTCAGGACTTAAGTGTAAAATGGCACTCTAAGACGCTTGATAAATACGGCCCCAGATGAGTAGCCCGCTGGCCTGTTCTAAAAATAGCTCAAATAGCAGCACTTACCAGTGAGCTGCCTCTATTTTTTAAATGTTATTTATTTACTAGCAAGCTGGTCTCGCTTTGCTCGACATTTTCCATTCTAAGAGAGACAAAACTAAAAAAAAATCTAAAAATCCAAGAAAATATTTTAAAGACTTGGTCTTCACTAAATGACAAAGAAACAGATAACAGATTTGGTGTCCAGTTCAAAGTGTGACATGATTTATTTAAACATTTGAGAGTTGACTTTTGTATTTTACATGAGTTATTATTTGTACAAACATGGTGCAAAGTAATTCATGATTGTTCAAAAATGTTAGTGGCTAGCTAGTTAAAATGGGATATTGTGATTTCACAAGACTGTCTTAGAAGTGATCATTGAAAATGTTCAATTTGAAAAATGTGCACTTAGAGAAAATATAAAAATAAAGTGCTGCATATTGATATTTATCTGTTTCTATATATATTTATTGTGAGAAATCATTAAGATGATCAGTGTTTCCACAAAGATAAATATCATTAATATTAATAATAACATAGAGTTCAAGGTAAATTGAGCAAATTGGCTATTTCTGGCAATTTATTTAAGTGTGTATCAAACTGGTAGAACCTTTGCATTAATCAGTACCCAAGAAGTAGCTCTTGGTTTCAAAAAGGTTGGTGACCCCTGATATAGAACATGCTATACGTTTACCAAACAATCTGTCACTCCTAATCGCTAAATCCCATGAAATCTTATACGTCTAGTCTCTTACGTGAATGAGATAAATAATATTATTTCATATTTTACACTAATGTGTTAATCATTTCACACATAAGTCGCTCCTGAGTATAAGTCGCACCCCCAGCCAAACTGTGAAAAAAATGCGACTTATAGTACGAAAAATACGGTAGAAGCGGTCGGACAAAATAAAATAAAAAACCTTGAGACTTCCCGCAGGTTGTATTTTGTCCAGGGGCCGTATTTATCAAGCGTCTTAGAGTGACATTTTACACTTAAGTCCTGAGAATTTGCAAAATGTAGTCCTACTCGCAAACTTAAGAATAAAAGCTATTTATCAACTTTCTTAAGTCTAAGACTCACTCCTACTCTCCACGATATTTAAGAGACCTTCAGAGGTGTCCTAAGTGGTTGAGTTGCCAGCAGGGGATGGCACTGAGGCGAGAGAGACGTGCGCCAACGTTCAGGGAGCGGAAGGATGTCCTGGCTTTGTTTGATGTCAAGCAGCTGATCAAACGGTATCGTTTAGACAGAGCGGGTATTATTTTTGTCACAGATTTAATAATTTTCAATTCCTTGTTGATTTCTGCATGTGGCTGCAGTGGGCTAGTATATATAGAGCCACCCACACGGTATCGTTTAGACAGAGCGGGTATTATTTTTGTCAGAGATTTAATAAGGGGCGTCATCTCATCAGGAACATCACGCTTTCAGTTTCAAATGAGTTGCATAATTAATGAATAGGAAATTAAAGGAAACATTTATTTTTGACTCATTGCCAATATTGTTTGTTTGTTTTGTATTATTTTGTAGTTTATTGTCAAAATATACACTCCCATTGTCCACTTAAATCAGGGGTGTCCAAAGTGCGGCCCTGGGGGCCATTTGCGGCCCGCAGCTAATTGTTTACCGGCCCGCCACACATTCTGGAAATACTATTGTAAAAATAAAAAAGGACATTAAAAAAATTGGAATGAGGTGAAATCTAACGAGAAAAAGTTGCAATGTTGACACAAAAGCTGCCATGCAGGCTGTTTTTTTTCTTCTTTTGTCTCTCTTTCTTTTTCTTTTTTTGCCATTGCTCAAAAAAAAAAAAAAAAAAGACAAAAAAATCCATGTTATAATGAATTATTTTCAGGGCTCCAATTACTTCAAATATTTCACATTAAAATGTTTTATGTGGTAAACATTGCATATATTGTGTAGTATCCATATAAAAACATCAAAGTTTTCTTTGACAAAAGCGCATAAAACAAACAAAATAATAGTTCCAGCATAAAATGGACAGATATATCTGAAGTTGATCTCGTAACTTAAGTGTTGAAAGTAAAAGAAAAACCTAAAAAAAATGTATCACTTTATGAGTGGGGCACCTTTTGGATCCCAAATATATTTAGTGATTTTTTATTTATCTTTTCACTGTGATTACTTAAAAATATGAAATAATTAAATTCAAAGGTGTCCTGCATTATTGATCTTTTAGAGCTCTAATTACTAAATACTGCATATTTCAGTTTTACTATAAAAAAACTAAGTTGTTTTTGACAGAAAAGCCATAAAACATGTATTTTTATTTTTATTACTTTATATCAACTTGAAGTTGATATAGAGATTTACTGTAAGCGTTAAATAATTTAAAAAAATAATAATCTGACTTATTTTTAACATTTTATTGACTGAGACCCTTTATGGTCCCAGGGACCCCTAAAGGTAAAATATATTTAAAAAATCCATATATTTTGTTATGGTTTGAAAATGAAAAATATCAAAATGGCCCCCACATGCTTTAATTTTTCCGTGTGCGGCCCTCTGTGGAAAAAGTTTGGACACCCCTGACTTAAATATTTCTAAGATATTTCTTTATTCTTAGACAAGGGATTCCCTTCCGTGATTAGTCATATCTATGGACACAGAAATGACGTCACCTAAAATTCCGTTTACGGCACATAGTAATGTCGTAATTCAGCTCTGAGTGTGACACTTAAAGGCCTACTGAAAGCCACTACTACCGACCACGCAGTCTGATAGTTTATATATCAATGATGAAATCTTAACATTGCAACACATGCCAATACGGCCGGGTTAACTTATAAAGTGCAATTTTAAATTTCCCGCTAAACTTCCGGTTGAAAACGCCTTTGTATGATGACGTATGCGTGACGTAGCCAGTGAAACAGAAGTATCGGTACCCCATTGAATCCAATACAAAATAGCTCTGTTTTCATCTCATAATTCCACAGTATTCTGGACATCTGTGTTGGTGAATCTTTTGCAATTTGTTTAATGAACAATGAAGACTGCAAAGAAGAAAGCTGTAGGTGGGATCGGTGTATTAGCGGCTGGCTGCAGCAACACAACCAGGAGGACTTTGAGTTGGATAGCAGACGCGCTAGCCGACGCTAGCCGCCGACCGCACGAATGATTGTGGTGAAGTCCTTCGTCCTTCCGTCGATCGCTGGAACGCAGGTGAGCACGGGTGTTGATGAGCAGATGAGTGCTGGCTGGCGTAGGTGGAGCGCTAATGTTTTTATCATAGCTCTATGAGGTCCCGTTGCTAAGTTAGCTTCAATGGCGTCGTTAGCAACAGCATTGTTAAGCTTCGCCAAGCTGGAAAGCATTAACCGTGTATTTACATGTCCAGGGTTTAATAGTATTGTTGATTTTCTGTCTATCCTTCCAGTCAGGGGTTTATTTCTTTTGTTTCTATCTGCATTTGAGCCTGATGCTATCACGTTAGCTCCGTAGCTAAAGTGTTTCGCCGATGTATTGTCGTGGAGATAAAAGTCACTGTGAATGTCCATTTCGCGTTCTCGACTCTCATTTTCAAGAGGATATAGTATCCGAGGTGGTTTAAAATACAAATCCGTGAACCACAATAGAAAAAGGAGAGAGTGTGGAATCCAATGAACCCTTGTACCTAAGTTACGGTCAGAGCGAAAAAATATACGTCCTGCACTGCACTCTAGTCTGTCACTCTAACGTTCCTCATCCACGAATCTTTCATCCTCGCTCAAATTAATGGGGTAATCGTCGCTTTCTCGGTCCGAATCGCTCCAGCTGCATTGAAAACAATAGGAAAATATGAGGAGGCGATCAACTGACTACGTCACGCTACTTCCGGTACAGGCAAGGCTTTTTTTTTATCAGCGAGCAAAAGTTGCGAACTTTATCGTCGTTGTTCTCTACTAAATCCTTTCAGCAAAAATATGGCAATATCGCGAAATGATCAAGTATGACACTTAAAATGGACCTGCTATCCCCGTTTAAATAAAACATTTTCATTTCAGTAGGCCTTTAATGATCACTTTTATTTGAAAAGGTTGAACTCTGGACACTTTAGTCTTGGATTCCAGGAAGCAACATGTTTGTTTTAGGCATGCTCCTTAGCCCCGCCCCTTCACTTATCATCAAGCCTTTCTATTGGCGTACCAAATGTGACAAATACTATTGGCTGAAAGAGACCACGCCCACAGGCGTCCCATAGCTGTGGACTAAACGGGCTTTAGACTTTTGCAGGCAGCTTTTTTTTTTCTCTGTCAAGTGCATTTGCAGCAGTAACGTGGTCACGTTATAAAGCACAGATCATTTAATGCAATAACCACAAAGCACCCTCTAATAGACGCTAGTCAAATATACAACATCGTATAAAAGTACTGCACGGTCGCATTATGGCCATTGAGAGCAGTACAAAAAAAAAAAGAAATGAAGCTGATGCAACACGCTCCGGTTTTGCACAGTGTGCAAGGAGCCGGGGAAAGAAGCAATGAGTGACACTATTATTCCGCTGCCCGTCCGCCCGGTGGAAATAGAGGCACGGACGTGGCATTGAAATCCATGCGGCCAAATCATCGTTTTACTCACAGAAGTGGAGGAGAATGTCCGCAAGGCCTGGCTGGCTGTCCACAGCATGATGGCGGCTTCACATGAAGTGTGCGAAGTCTGCGTGGGAAACAGGCACACGATCACGACACTATCTCGTACGTGTCAGTGAGAAAAGAGCCGAAGTTACGAAAGCACACGCAGCAGACCCGGTGCGGCTCGACACACGAGTCGATCGTGTCGATATCAAGGGCGGTATCGATGTCGGATTCACGAATATCAATTATTATTTCTTTTCCTGGACATTCTGCTACTATGTTGTTTGTACTGCTGTATTTATCGGGTGTACAGTACATTTTATATGGTGTTATTTAAAAAATAAATAAAAATGTTTACGCTGTCCAAAATCTACATAGCAACCGCAAAATTTCCCATAGAGCACTGATGTCAAAGTCAAGGCCCGGGGGTTAGATCTGGCCCGCCACATCATTTTATGTGGCCCGCCAAAGCTTGGAGGTAACATCCATTCATCCATTTTCTACCGCTTGTCCCTTTCGGGGCGGCGGGGGGTGCTGGAGCCTATTGATTGATTGAGACTTTTATTAGTAGGTTGCACAGTGAAGTACATATTCCGTACAATTGACCACTAAATGGTAACACCCGAATAAGTTTTTCAACTTGTTTAAGTCGGGGTCCACTTAAATTGATTCATGATACCGATATATACTATCATATATACTATCATCATAATACAGTCATCACACAAGATAATCACATTGAATTATTTACATTATTTACAATCAGGAGTGTGGAGGGGGGGTGGGGTGGGGGGGGGGGGGTGGGGGGTGGGATATGGACATCAAGTAGTGGACATAGAGAGAGAGAGAGAGAGAGAGAGAGAGAGAGAGAGAGAGAGAGAGAGAGAGAGATCAGAAGGCATAAGAAAAAGAATCTGCATTTGATTGTTTACATTTGATTATTAGCAATCCGGGGAGGGTGTTAGTTTAGGGTTGTAGCTGCCTGGAGGTGAACTTTTATAGCGGTTTTGAAGGAGGATAGAGATGCCCTTTCTTTTATACCTGTTGGGAGCGCATTCCACATTGATGTGGCATAGAAAGAGAATGAGTTAAGACCTTTGTTAGTTCGGAATCTGGGTTTAACGTGGTTAGTGGAGCACCCCCTGGTGTTGTGGTTATGGCGGTCATTTACGTTAAGGAAGTAGTTTGACATGTACTTCGGTATCAGGGAGGTGTAGCGGATTTTATAGACTAGGCTCAGTGCAAGTTGTTTAACTCTGTCCTCCACCTTGAGCCAGCCCACTTTAGAGAAGTGGGTAGGAGTGAGGTGGGATCTGGGGTGGAGGTCTAGAAGTAACCTGACTAGTTTGTTCTGAGATGTTTGGAGTTTAGATTTGAGGGTTTTGGAGGTGCTAGGGTACCAGGAGGTGCATGCGTAATCGAAAAAGGGTTGAACGAGAGTTCCCGCCAGAATCCTCAAGGTGCTTTTGTTGACCAGAGAGGAAATTCTGTAGAGAAATCTCGTTCGTTGGTTAACCTTTTTGATTACCTTGGTTGCCATTTTATCACAGGAAAGGTTCATTCGGGCGGTAGGCGGGGTACACCCTGGACAAGTCGCCACCTCATCACAGCATAACATGCTTTAGTAAAGTACTTTATATTTTTTTTGCTAGACGTATTTATTCTTTCCGCTTTGACATAAAAAATACATGTACTGCATGCAAATGCACATATTAAAGGCCTACTGAAAGCCACTACTACCGACCACGCAGTCTGATAGTTTATATATCAATGGGGAAATCTTAACATTGCAACACATGCCAATACGGCCGGGTTAACTTATAAAGTGCAATTTTAAATTTCCCGCGAAACTTCCGGTTGAAAACGTCTATGTATGATGACGTTTGCGCGTGATGTCAATCGTTGCAACGGAAGTATTCGGACCCATTGAATCCAATACAAAAAGCTCCGCCGACCGCATATATGATCGTCGCTCCGTCGATCGCTGGAACGCAGGTGAGCACGGGTGTTGATGAGCAGATGAGGGCTGGCTGGCGTAGGTGGATAGCTAATGTTTTTAGCATAGCTCTGTGAGGTCCCGTTGCTAAGTTAGCTTCAATGGCGTCGTTAGCAACAGCATTGTTAAGCTTCGCCAGGCTGGAAAGCATTAACCGTGTATTTACATGTCCATGGTTTAATAGCATTGTTGATTTTCTGTCTATCCTTCCAGTCAGGGGTTTATTTATTTTGTTTCTATCTGCATTTAAGCCCGATGTGCTATCGCGTTAGCTTCGTAGTTAAAGTGCTTCGCCGATGTATTGTCGTGGAGATGAAAGTCACTGTGAATGTCCATTTCGCGTTCTCGAATCTCATTTTCAAGAGGATATAGTATCCGAGGTGGTTTAAAATACAAATCCGTGATCCACAATAGAAAAAGGAGAAAGTGTGGAATCCAATGAACCCTTGTACCTAAGTTACGGTCAGAGCGAAAAAAGATATGTCCTGCACTGCACTCTAGTCCTTCACTCTCACGTTCCTCATCCACGAATCTTTCATCCTCGCTCAAATTAATGGGGTAATCGTCGCTTTCTCGGTCCGGATCGCTCTCGCTGCTGGTGTAAACAATGGGGAAATGTGAGGAGCCTTTCAACCTGTGACGTCACGCTACTTCCGGTACAGGCAAGGCTTTTTTATCAGCGACCAAAAGTTGCAAACTTTATCGTCGATGTTCTCTACTAAATCCTTTCAGCAAAAATATGGCAATATCGCGAAATGATCATGTATGACACATAGAATGGATCTGCTATCCCCGTTTGAATAAAAATATTTCATTTCAGTAGGCCTTTAATATGTTTGTGTGTATGCTTCACTGATGACACTATTTGGTCAACATCGTTTTGTCCTACTCATTTCAGCGGTTCTTGAACTCACCATAGTGTGGACTGTGACGCAATAGTTTGTTTACATGTAAAATCTTCCACTCCTTCTTTGTCTCATTTTGTCCACCAAACGTTTTGTGCTGTGCGTGAATGCACAAAGGTGCGCTTTGTTGATGTTATTGAGTTGTTGGAGTGCTAATCAGCCATATTTGGTCAGTGCATGACTGCAAGCTAATCCATGCTAACATGCTATTTAGGCTAGCTGTATGTACATATTGCATCATTATGCTTCATTTGTAGTTATATTTGAGCTCATTTAATATCCTTTACTTGTATCATCTTTGTATGTAATTTATATTTTCATGTCTCATGACACATTATCTGTATGTGATATTGGCTGCATTTCAGATAGTTGTTTGTGTGCCATGTTGTTCCAGACCACAGCAAACATTACCTTGCTTGCCAAAGATTGTAATAAATCCATTAGAAGATGGACACACACATCTATACCTTTGGCCATAAAAAGTCAGTAGTTTCCAGGAGTTATCTCACCTTCTGAGTAGCCTCTGATTTACTAATGCTTTCTAATGTTGTAAAAATGTGTAGAATAAATATTACATTTCAACATTTCTGTCAACAAAGATTTGCGTCAGCCTGCGGCACATAGTCATTTTGATAGTAGGCTAATATAGCTATATCGACACTTACATCATGTGTTGCCTTACTTATAACACTTATATAAGGCTTTTCATTTTTTGTGGCTCCAGACAGATTTGTTTTTGTATTTTTGGTCCAATATGGCTCTTTCAACATTTTGGGTTGCTGATCCCTGCCCTAGGACAAACTGACTAGAATGCCAGCCATCCATCTATTTTCTACCGCTTGTCCCTTTCGGGGTCACGGGGTGTGCTGGAGCCTATCTCAGCTACATTTGGGCGGAAGGCGGGGTACACCCTAGACAAGTCGCCACCTCATCGCAGGGCCAACACAGATAGACAGACAACATTCACACACTAGGGATCATTTAGTGTTGCCAATCAACCTATCCCCAGGTGCATGTCTTTGGAGGTGGGAGGGGCCTATCCCCAGGTGCATGTCTTTGGAGGTGGGAGGGGCCTATCCCCAGGTGCATGTCTTTGGAGGTGGGAGGGGCCTATCCTCAGGTGCATGTCTTTGGAGGTGGGAGGAAGCCGGAGTACCCGGAGGGAACCCACGCAGAACATGCAAACTTCACACAGAAACGTCCACAGGAACTTGGTATTGTGAGGCACACACACTAACCCCTGTTCCACCGTGCTGCCCTGACTGGAATGCATACTTGCAAAAAAGGCTTGAAATGCTAAGGAAACTAGCTATAACAGCTGGACAGCAGAGTTATCATTATTTTTTTTTTTTAGACTTAGACTTCTTTTTATTGTCATTCAAATTTGAACTTTACAGTACAGATAAGAACTAAATTTCGTTGCATTAGCTCGTTGCATCAGCTCAGTGTTAAATGTTACAGAAAAAATTAGATTGTATAATTAAACAAACTAATGTGAACACTCACAAAAGTACCAACAATTGGTGTCGTTGATCCGGTATTGATTACCTAGTGCCAAGAAGCGGTATTGAATCACTTCAAATGTGAGAGGAGGTACCTTCCCCATTTTATAATTCCTCCATGAGTGTTAAAAACACTTACTAGCTGTATTGACTGTGTAAGTGTTTCATAATAGTCTCCTGTCTGCCATCTGCTGGGAAAAAAAGTTATTACATTTGACCTGAAAATAAAATTTCCATCCATCCATCCATTTTCTACCGCTTATCCCTTTCCTCGTCCATCCATTTTCTACGTAATGTTGTCTGTCTATCTGTGTTGGCCCTGTGATGAGGTGGCGACTTATCCAGGGTGTACCCCGCCTTCCGCCCGAATACAGCTGAGATAGGCTCCAGCACCCCCCGCGACCCCTTTCCTAGTCAGTAAATATATTTTTTTGTAAGGAATAGCTGCACAGAAGAGAATATGAAACATGCAACAATGGCAGATGAACCAAATACTAAACAGCAGAAGAACAACATTTAGCTTATTTGGATCTGTAAAATCAAAATAATCCCACACTTCGGAACGTTTCCTTTATCTTAATTCTACTTGGATCTATGTTAAATGCAGAATCCCTTCGTTTTCATTTAGTACGATCTGTCACTTGTGAGCCAAAAGAAGTGCTTCCTAATAACAGTCAATACACCTGCAGTGGTCAAATGGTATTTCTTAAAGTGACACACACGAGGCGTCAAGAGACACAATGTCTCTCCTTAAAGGCCTACTGAAATTAATTTTTAAAATTTAAACGGGGATAGCAGATCCATTCTATGTGTCATACTTGATCATTACGCGATATTGCCATATTTTTGCTGAAAGGATTTAGTAGAGAACATCGACGATAAAGTTTGCAACTATTGGTAACTGATAAAAAAAAGCCTTGCCTGTACCGGAAGTAGCGTGACGTCGCAGGTTGAAAGGCTCCTCACATTTCCCCATTGTTTACACCAGCAGCGAGAGAGATTCGGACCAAGAAAGTGACGATTACCCCATTAATTTGAGCGAAGATGAAAGATTTGTGGATGAGGAACGTCAGAGTGAAGGACTAGAGTGCAGTGCAGGATGTATCTTTTTTCGCTCTGACCGTAACTTAGGTACAAGGGCTCATTGGATTCCACACTTTCTCCTTTTTCTATTGTGGATCACGGATTTGTATTTTAAACCACCTCGGATACTATATCCTCTTGAAAATGAGAGTCGAGAATGCGAAATGGACATTCACAGTGACTTTTATCCCCACGACAATACATTGGCGAAGCACTTTAGCTACGGAGCTAACGTGATAGCATCAGGCTTAAATGCAGATAGAAACAAAAGAAATAAACCCCTGACTGGAAGGATAGACAGAAGATCAACAATACTATTAAACCATGGACATGTAAATACACGGTTAATGCTTTCCAGTCTGGCGAAGCTTAACAATGCTGTTGCTAACGACGCCATTGAAGCTAACTTAGCAACGGGACCTCACAGAGCTATGCTAAAAACATTAGCTATCCACCTACGCCAGCCAGCCCTCATCTGCTCATCAACACCCGTGCTCACCTGCGTTCCAGCGATCGACGGAGCGACGAAGGACTTCACCTGATCATAGATGCGGTCGGCGGCCCGGAGACAGAGGAAGTCAAGGTGAGGTCTGCGGCTAGCGCGTCTGCTATCCATCTCAAAGTCCTCCTGGTTGTGTTGCTGTAGTCCGCCGCTAATACACCGATCCCACCTACAGCTTTCTTCTTTGCAGTCTTCATTGTTTATTAAACAAATTGCAAAAGATTCACCAACACAGATGTCCAGAATACTGTGAAATTTTGAGATGAAAACAGAGCTTTTTGTATTGGATTCAATGGGTTCGAATACTTCCGTTTCAACAATTGACGTCACGCGCAAACGTCATCATACATAGACGTTTTCAACCGGAAGTTTAGCGGGAAATTTAAAATTGCACTTTATAAGTTAACCCGGCCGTATTGGCATGTGTTGCAATGTTAAGATTTCATCATTAATATATAAACTATCAGACTGCGTGGTCGGTAGTAGTGGCTTTCAGTAGGCCTTTAATAATAATGCAATATATAATAATAATGCTTTAGTATCACTAATATTAATGTGTTAATCTTAACGATTCAGTTTGATTCTGATTCTTAGGGTGACAATTCAGATCAAGATCAATTCCCCATTCAGCACAATTCTTGATTCGTAATGTATTATGTGGTATATCACAAATAATAAAACCATTCAAAACAGGTTACAGATAAAAAAAGAGATTGCAGATATGGCCTAAAAAACCTTGTTTTTTTTTTTTTTTTAAATCAATTTTTGACAATTTTGAACCGGTTCAGCATCACCTTTTGGTTGTGGATCGTTTTTTTTCCAATCACCCCACTTAATATACATTTTATTTTATTTTACACACCCAGAAAATAAGTTGGAGGACACAGCAGAACGTTGTAGGCAAAAATAATTCAATTGAGAGCAAATGTTTTGTTGTTTTATTTTTTCCATCCATCCATTTTACCGCCGCTTATCCGAGTCCGGGTCCCATCCCAGTGGCAGCAGTCTAAGCAGAGATGCCCAGACTTCCCTGTCCCAGGCCACCTCCTCTAGTTCCACAGGGGGGACATTGAGGCATTCCCAGGCCAGCTGTGAGACATAGTCCCTCCAACGTGTCCTAGGTCTACCCCAAGGCCTCCTACCGGCTGGACATGCCCGGAACAGCTCACTTGGGAGGCGTCCAGGAGGCATCCGTAGTAGATACCCGAGCCATCTCCTCTAATCATTCATCATTATAGTGGAGGACTATTTCACTGGCAGCCCAGGGGCGAAATCCAGCCCGGTAATCACACCAGACCGGCCCCGGAGTTCAGTTAAAAAAAGAACATTATAGTGCTGTCATAGAGATGATCTATGACTACATTTTTAGAGTAGGTCCTTTAAAAACAGCTGATTGTCAGGAATATATAAATATATATATATATATATATATATATATATATATATATATATATATATATATATATATATATATATATATATATATATATATATATATATATATATACACACTACCGTTCAAAAGTTTGGGGTCACATTGAAATGTCCTTATTTTTGAAGGAAAAGCACTGTACTTTTCAATGAAGATAACTTTAAACTAGTCTTAACTTTAAAGAAATACACTCTATACATTGCTAATGTGGTAAATGACTATTCTAGCTGCAAATGTCTGGTTTTTGGTGCAATATCTACATAGGTGTATAGAGGCCCATTTCTAGCAACTATCACTCCAGTGTTCTAATGGTACAATGTGTTTGCTCATTGGCTCAGAAGGCTAATTGATGATTAGAAAACCCTTGTGCAATCATGTTCACACATCTGAAAACAGTTTAGCTCGTTACAGAAGCTACAAAACTGACCTTCCTTTGAGCAGATTGAGTTTCTGGAGCATCACATTTGTGGGGTCAATTAAACGCTCAAAATGGCCAGAAAAAGAGAACTTTCATCTGAAACTCGACAGTCTATTCTTGTTCTTAGAAATGAAGGCTATTCCACAAAATTGTTTGGGTGACCCCAAACTTTTGAACGGTAGTGTATATATATATATATATATATATATATATATATATATATATATATATATATATATATATATATATATATATATATATATAGATAGATATATATGTATATATACATATATATCTATACATATATATATATAAATATATATATATATATACTGTATATACACACACACACACACACACACACACACACACACACACACACACACACACACACACACACACACACACACACACACACACACACACACACACACGCGCGCGCGCGCGCGCACACACAATGATTTGTCAAGCTACCACTGCGAAATGCGGCTTCTAATGACTTTATTTTAATGGGAAATGTTTAAAGTTGATGTACAAATATTGTTTTCTCGTTACAATAATATAAATACATAAAAATTCCCTTTCATAAAGTCAATTTTCTCCCATTTTTTTCATTGTCAACCTAAACATTCATTACAATTTTTTTTAAAACTTATACATATATTTGTTCATTAAATAAATAATCTAATAAATCAAATATTATGACATAACTTTTTGCTTTTTTATGTTATCCCCCTATATATATATATAGGGGGATACTATATATATATATATATATATATATATATATATATATATATATATATATATATATATATATATATATATATATATATATATATATATATATATATATAGTACAGGCCAAAAGTTTGTAGACACCTTCTCATTCAATGCTTTTTCTTTATTTTCATGACTATTTACATTGTAGATTGTCACATCAAAACTATGAATGAACACATGTGGAGTTATGTACTTAAAAGGTGAAATAACTGAACACATGTTTTATATTGTAGTTTCTTCAAAATAGCCACCCTTTGCTCTGATTACTGCTTTGCACACTCTTGGCATTCTCTCCATGAGTTTCAAGCACACCTGTGAAGTGAAAACCATTTCAGGTGACTACCTCTTGAAGCTCATCGAGAGAATGATAATTTCACCTTTTGTTGTTAAGTACATAACTCCACATGTGTTCATTCATAGTTTTGATGTGACAATCCACAATGTAAATAGTCATGAAAATAAAGAAAAGTTCCTCTCGGTCTTATTTTTTCTTCTTCTTTCTTTACCGTCCTGGCTTTTTCACAGCTCGCTCTATTCATGTGAACACAGATATATATGCACAGCTGACTTAAGGGGGAAAGGATATTTGTGAGAACAACCCAACTGTACTGGATAAGGATGATTGGTAAATGTAAAAAAAAAAAAGAAAAAAAAAAGAAAAAGGTAGAGTAGAAACAGTATGAGTTAAGGTAAAGTATCAAAGTAATTGTAAAGTCGTTCAGTTATACGCACGCCAGATAAGGTACCGTAGTACAATTTTACATACACATGTTTGTAAATATATATATATATATATATATATATATATATATATATATATATATATATATATATATATATATATATATATATATATATATATTGTTGTTCTTAGAAATGAAGGCTATTCCACAAAATTGTTTGGGTGACCCCAAACTTTTGAACGGTAGTATATATATATATATATATATATATATATATATATATATATATATATATATATATATATATATATATATATATATATATATATATATATATATATATATATGTATATATACTGTATATGTATACATACAAAGATCTCACTGTCATATATACAAACCCCGTTTCCATATGAGTTGGGAAATTGTGTTAGATGTAAATATAAACGGAATACAACAATTTGCAAAATCCTTTTCAACCCATATTCAGTTGAATATGCTACAAAGACAACATATTTGATGTTCAAACTGATAAACCTTTTTTTTTTGTTGCAAATAATCATTTACTTTAGAATTTGATGCCAGCAACACGTGACAAAGAAGTTGGGAAAGGTGGCAATAAATACTGATAAAGTTGAGGAATGCTCATCAAACACTTATTTGGAACATCCCACAGGTGAGCAGGCAAATTGGGAACAGGTGGGTGCCATGATTGGGTATAAAAGTAGATTCCATGAAATGCTCAGTCATTCACAAACAAGGATGGAGCGAGGGTCACCACTTTGTCAACAAATGCGTGAGCAAATTGTTGAACAGTTTAAGAAAAACCTTTCTCAACCAGCTATTGCAAGGAATTTAGGGATTTCACCATCTACGCTCCGTAATATCATCAAAGGGTTTAGAGAATCTGGAGAAATCACTGCACGTAAGCAGCTAAGCCCGTGACCTTCCATCCCTCAGGCTGTACTGCATCAACAAGCGACATCAGTGTGTAAAGGATATCACCACATGGGCTCAGGAACATTTCAGAAACCCACTGTCAGTAACTACAGTTGGTCGCTACACCTGTAAGTGCAAGTTAAAACTCTCCTATGCAAGGCAAAAACCGTTTATCAACAACACCCAGAAACACCGTCGGCTTCGCTGGGCCTGAGCTGTCACACCGTGGTGAGGGAAGTCCTGTTTTGGGGTTGTCTGGCACATTTCCTGTTTTATTTTGAAAATTCTAATCCTCCTCTCGTTTCAGGCCACTTGCCCTTCCTCCTGTGTCACTGGTCTGATGTCTCTCCTGATTGCCTGATTGTGCCCACCTGTGTCACCCTCCCTCATGTGTATATAGTCCTCGTCTTCCCCTGTCTTGTTGCCAGAGTATATCGTCTCGCTACGTACCTCCAGCCTTGTCCACAGCCTTGTTCACAGCCATCAACCAAGTTTGATAAGTATTGTCTCGGTTTGTTTATTGATTCCTTTGTTCCCTCTGAGAGAGTGATTTTCTTTTGCTAGGTTTTTTTGGTCAAGTCTTTTTGTATCAATTTTCATAGTGCCTTGTCTTCCTTTTTTTCCCCTCCTTCTGGAGCGCTTTTAGTTTTCAGGCTTCTCAAATACTTTATACATACTTTCTGTTTATAGCGTCTCAACTTTTTAGCATGAGAGAATTTCCTTTTTGTAGATTATTATAGATTGTTGGTTTTTTTGTGTATTCGACTCATAGAACTTTTTGGCTATTGCCTGTTCCTCCTTATGGAGTGATTTTCTGTTTATTGTCTTATGTCCTATGCTAATACCCTATAGGTGCTTGAATATATCTTAGATAGATTTTGTAGCCACTTTCTTTAATCACTCTGTCCTAGAGATAGCAAGGAATTATTTAAATAAAGGTCTGAGTCAATTGTCACTCCTCTGCATCTGAGTCCTCATTTACGCCCAGACATAACAGTATACGCTGGCCAGTATGGACTCAGCAGAGGCTAAACAACTGACGGAAATCCTGCACACCCAGGAATCACGGCTCGCCCGACAGGAGGAGTTTCAGACGGCGATGGCAGCAAACATGGGTCACCTGTCCTCCCAGCTACAAGGACTACTTGAGCAGTTTGCTCGACCGATTCCGGCGTCCCAGCCCCCCACGCCACCCGCTGCTCCCACCCTGTCTTCACCTCCTCCCGGAGCCGGATGCAAGCTGGCTCCTCCGGCGCCATACGCTGGCGCTCCCGGTTTGTGCAAGACCTTTTTGATTGACTGTGCTATTCATTATGAACTGATGCCCCATGCATTTCCCACTGACCGCTCCAAGATTGCTTTCATGATTTCCCATCTTACGGATAGAGCCAAGGCGTGGGCTTCTGCCGAATGGGGGCGGAACTCGTCACTCTGCCACTCATTTAAAGACTTTCAAGCTGCTCTAACAAGAACTTTTGACCCGGTGTCCTCCAGCAGAGAAAAGGCACAAGAGCTAAGCAGCATAAAGCAGGGCAGCGGCTCCGTGTGCGACTACGCCATCCGCTTCCGCACGCTGGCAGCTGAAAGTGGGTGGGACGACATGGCGCTCTATGATGTTTTTCTTAAGGGGCTCGGAGCTTCCATACAGGACCTCCTCATTCCCCTGGACCTACCCGATAACCTAGATGCCCTCATCGCGCTCGCTATCAGGACGGACAACAGACTAGCCCAGCTCAAACGACAGCGAGGAGGAGGATCGGAAGCTGCAGGGAGAACCACCCGTCCTTTCGCACCTAGCTGGTCGACGACTCGGCGCCCACCTCCGGAGCTACTTCCTCACCTACGCACAAATCAGGAGGAGGAACCCATGCAGCTGGGGAGAGCCCGACTGACCCCAGAGGAGCGACGCAAGCGGCTGATGGAGGGAAGATGTTTCTACTGTGGAGAGGGTGGCCATATTGTCGTTTCGTGTCCAACCAAGGGACCCCAGGCGGTGAGTCACGTTCCGGCTGTTCCTCAGATGCCACGTATTCTTACCAAGATCACGATAACTCATCACACGACCACAATTCTAGAGGCGCTAATAGACTCTGGGGCAGATGAGAGTCTGATGGACTGGGGTTTAGCTAGGAGACTAGGACTCAAGTCAGAACCACTAGCTAAACCCATTAGGGCCAGTTCTCTAAATGGTAAGGAGCTTTTCACCATCACACACATCAGTGAACCTTTCCAAATGAACATAGACGGCCATCAGGAACAAATTTGTCCATACCTGATTATTTCTCCCTCTCATTCGCTAATTTTGGGGTATCCATGGCTGTACCAGCATAACCCTCGTGTTGACTGGAAAACAGGGAAGATCAGTGTATGGGGAAGGGAATGTACCCAGAAATGTAGTTTTTCTACTGTCCAAAAGAAAAATGTCAAGGAAATTAATCTTTTTTCTGCCAATCCTGCCACAGACTCATAATTTCCGGACCTGAATTCTGTTCCCTCCTGTTACCACCACCTACGACAAGTTTTCAGCAAGACTAAGGCTCTGTCACTTCCACCCCACCGTTCCTACGACTGTGCCATTGATTTACTGCCCGGGGCCACTATTCCCAAGGGGCGCCTGTACTCTGTCTCTGGTCCAGAAAGGGCAGCCATGAATGAATACATCTCTGCATCACTGAAAGCTGGCTTGATCCGCCCGTCGTCATCGCCAGCAGGAGCAGGGTTCTTCTTTGTGAAGAAGAAAGACGGGTCGTTAAGACCCTGCATTGATTACAGCCCACTCAATGACATTACTATTAAGAACCGTTACCCTCTTCCCCTCATGTCCTCTGTCTTCGACCAACTCCAACAGGCCAAAATATTCACCAAACTGGATCTACGCAACGCTTACCATCTGGTCCGAATTAAAGAGGGAGACGAGTGGAAGACTGGATTCAACACACCCAGCGGCCACTATGAATACAGGGTCATGCCCTTCGGACTCACCAATGCCCCCGCCGTGTTCCAAGCAATGATCAATGAAGTTCTAAGAGACTTCTTGGACCATTTTGTGTACGTCTACCTTGACGATATATTGATTTATTCTCCTGACAGTGACACTCACCAAGTCCACGTAACCCAGGTTTTAAAGAGACTTTTGGACAATGACTTGTATGTTAAAGCTGAAAAGAGTGTTTTTCATGCCGACACTGTCTCCTTCCTGGGCTTCATTGTAGCTCCTGGAAGAGTGCAGATGGATCCGGCTAAAGTTAGCGCTGTGGCCGATTGGCCTACACCTGACAACCGCAAGAAGGTTCAGCAATTCTTGGGTTTTGCTAACTTTTACAGGCGGTTTGTCAGAAGCTTCAGCGCAATAGCTGCTCCTCTCCATGCTCTTACCTCTCCCCAGGTGCGGTTCCACTGGTCTCCGGAAGCAGAGAGGGCCTTCCAGACACTCAAACTCCGCTTCACCTCAGCGCCCATCCTCACCATTCCGGACCCGCAGCGCCAGTTCGTCGTGGAGGTGGACGCTTCTAATGAAGGAGTGGGAGCGGTCCTGTCTCAACGTTCTCAACAGGACGGCAAGATGCATCCATGTGCCTTTCTGTCGCGGCGGCTGTCCAAAGCTGAAAAAAACTATGATGTCGGCAATCGTGAGTTGCTGGCGGTGAAGCTCGCCTTGGAGGAATGGAGGCTTTGGCTCGAGGGGGCCGAACACCCGTTCATCGTCTGGACAGATCACAAGAACCTGGAATACATAAAGAAGGCTAAGAGACTCAACTCTCGCCAGGCCAGGTGGGCGCTTTTTTTTAATCGCTTTTCCTTCTCGCTCTCCTACAGGCCGGGGTCCCGCAACGTCAAGCCAGACGCCTTGTCACGATTATTCGACCCCGAGCTTGAGGCCAAGCAACCTGAGACTATCCTTCCACTGAACTGTGTGGTAGGAGCGGTAACTTGGCCAATAGAAACAGAGGTAAAGCAAGCTAACGGTGTGGCCCCGCCACCTAGGGGATGTCCTGTTAATCGATTGTTTGTCCCCACTGAGCTGCGTCCCCGGGTGATTCATTGGGCTCACACCTCGCGGCTTTCGTGCCATCCGGGAGTTAAAAGAACCATGTTTGTGATCTCCCGGCGGTTCTGGTGGCCAGCCATGGAGACGGAGGTCCGGGAGTACGTAGAGGCCTGTTCGGTCTGTGCCAGGAATAAAATGTCTTCCAGGTCTCGCATGGGACTTCTCCAGCCGCTCCCCATTCCCTCCAGACCGTGGTCAGACATCTCGATGGACTTCGTTACAGGCCTCCCGGTCTCACAAGGTAACACCACCGTCCTCACCGTGGTCGACAGATTCTCCAAAATGGTCAGATTCATTGCTATGCCTAAATTACCATCCGCCAAAGAGACGGCAGAGACTATGATGACTAATGTATTCCGAGTTCATGGATTTCCCAAAGACATTGTTTCAGACCGGGGACCACAGTTTGTATCACGGTTCTGGGGGGAGTTCTGCCGACTCATTGGAGCCAAGGCCAGCCTGACATCAGGATATCATCCAGAAGCCGACGGCCAGACCGAACGACTTAACCAGCAGCTGGAAACCGGCCTCCGGTGCTTGGTCTGCCAGAACCCCTCCACATGGAGCAAACACCTGGTCTGGGTAGAGTATGCGCACAATTCGCTGCCTACATCAGCCACCGGCCTCTCTCCCTTTCATTGTGCCTTAGGGTACCAGCCCCCTCTCTTTCCAGAGAATGAGTCAGAAGTGTCGGTCTCCTCCGCCCATGCCATGGTCCGACGTTGTCGCCGCATTTGGGCAGCCGCCCGTCAAGTATTGACCAGACAACAAGATCGGATGAAGAGAGCGGCAGACCGCAAGAGACGACCTGCGCCTGCGTACTAACCCGGTCAGAGAGTCTGGCTTTCAGCCAAGAACTTACATCTCAAGGTCACATCAAGGAAACTGGCACCACGCTTTGTAGGTCCATTCCCAATTACCAAGCTCGTCGGACCTGCAGCGGTTCGGCTTCGTCTGCCCCGATCCCTCCGTGTCCATCCCACCTTCCACGTCAGTCAGGTCAAACCAGCCAAAGAAAGCACCATGGTCCCAGCCACCACGTCCCCTCCACCACCCGAAGTAATTGAAGGT
The DNA here is from genome assembly GCF_033978785.1 of Entelurus aequoreus. Lineage (NCBI taxonomy): Eukaryota > Metazoa > Chordata > Actinopteri > Syngnathiformes > Syngnathidae > Entelurus > Entelurus aequoreus. The sequence continues at coordinate 51,832,629 of NC_084740.1, forward strand.
GGACCAGTATACAAAGTTAAACGCTTGTTGGCAGTGCGCAACCGGGGTCGGGGCAGACAATTCCTGGTGGATTGGGAAGGATAGGGACCTGAAGAGAGACAGTGGGTTCCTTCCCGCCACATTGTCGACCCCACTCTCATCAGGGACTTCTACAGAGACCACCCCGAACAGTCTGGGCCGTCCGGAGTCGGCCATAGAGGGGGGTGGTACTGTCACACCGTGGTGAGGGAAGTCCTGTTTTGGGGTTGTCTGGCACATTTCCTGTTTTATTTTGAAAATTCTAATCCTCCTCTCGTTTCAGGCCACTTGCCCTTCCTCCTGTGTCACTGGTCTGATGTCTCTCCTGATTGCCTGATTGTGCCCACCTGTGTCACCCTCCCTCATGTGTATATAGTCCTCGTCTTCCCCTGTCTTGTTGCCAGAGTATATCGTCTCGCTACGTACCTCCAGCCTTGTCCACAGCCTTGTTCACAGCCATCTACCAAGTTTGATAAGTATTGTCTCGCTTTGTTTATTGATTCCTTTGTTCCCTCTGAGAGAGTGATTTTCTTTTGCTAAGTTTTTTTGGTCAAGTCTTTTTGTATCAATTTTCATAGTGCCTTGTCTTCCTTTTTTTCCCCTCCTTCTGGAGCGCTTTTAGTTTTCAGGCTTCTCAAATACTTTATACATACTTTCTGTTTATAGCGTCTCAACTTTTTAGCATGAGAGAATTTCCTTTTTGTAGATTATTATAGATTGTTGGTTTTTTTGTGTATTCGACTCATAGAACTTTTTGGCTATTGCCTGTTCCTCCTTATGGAGTGATTTTCTGTTTATTGCCTTATGTCCTATGCTAATACCCTATAGGTGCTTGAATATATCTGAGATAGATTTTGTAGCCACTTTCTTTAATCACTCTGTCCTAGAGATAGCAAGGAATTATTTAAATAAAGGTCTGAGTCAATTGTCACTCCTCTGCATCTGAGTCCTCATTTACGCCCAGACATAACATGAGCTCATCTAAGATGGACTGATACAAAGTGGAAAAGTGTTCTGTGGTCTGACGAGTGCACATTTCAAATTGTTTTTGGAAACTGTGGACGTCGTGTCCTCCGGACCAAAGAGGAAAAGAACCATCCGGATTGTTATAGGCGCAAAGTGTAAAAGCCAGCATGTGTGATGGTATGGGGGTGTATTAGTGCCCAAGACATGGGTAACTTACACATCTGTGAAGGCACCATTAATGCTGAAGGGTACATACAGGTTTTGGAGCAACATATGTTGCCATCCAAGCAACGTTACCATGGACGCCCCTGCTTATTTCAGCAAGACAATGCCAAGCCACGTGTTACATCAACGTGGCTTCATAGTAAAAGAGTGCGGGTACTAGACTGGCCTGCCTGTAGTCCAGACCTGTCTCCCATTGAAAATGTGTGGCGCATTATGAAGCCTAAAATAGCACAACGGAGACCCCCCGACTGTTGAACAACTTAAGCTGTACATCAAGCAAGAATGGGAAATAATTCCACTTGAAACGCTTAAAAAATGTGTCTCCTCAGTTCCCAAACGTTTACTGAGTGTTGTTAAAAGGAAAGGCCATGTAACACAGTGGTGAACATGCCCTTTCCCAACTACTTTGGCACGTGTTGCAGCCATGAAATTTTTAAGTTAATTATTATTTGCAAAAAAGAAATAAAGTTTATGAGTTTGAACATCAAATATGTTGTCTTTGTAGTGCATTCAACTGAATATGGGTTGAAAATGATTTGCAAATCATTGTATTCCGTTTATATTTACATCTAACACAATTTCCCAACTCATATGGAAACGGGGTTTGTATGTCAGACCCACTCGACGTCCATTGCATCCAGTCTCCCCTAGAAGGGGGGGGGGGTCCTCTCCAAGGTTTCTCATAGTCATTCACATTGACGTCCCATTGGGGTTGTGAGTTTTTCCTTGCCCTTATGTGGGCTCTGTACCGCGGATGTCGTTGTGGCTTGTGCAGCCCTTTGAGACACTTGTGATTTAGGGCTATATAAATAAGCATTGATTGATTGAAATTATAATCAGTATTACAGAATAATTCACATCAATGGAGTACACACTGGTAGGATGTGTACATTTGAATGACAGTGTTACCTCGATTTTCATCGGACACAAACTCCAACAGTACATACACCTATGTAGATATTGCACCAAAAACCAGACATTTGCAGCTAGAATAGTCATTTACCACATTAGCAATGTATAGAGTGTATTTCTTTAAAGTTAAGATTAGTTTAAAGTTATCTTCATTGAAAAGTACAGTGCTTTTCCTTAAAAAAAAAGGACATTTCAATGTGACCCCAAACTTTTGAACGGTAGTGTATATAAAACCCTAATGGAGGTATTTGGATGTGTTTTAAGAGCTCTATAGACAGAATTGAACGGCTCCCATAGGCTCCATTGTAAGTGGATTTTTTTCACCATCTACACCACCGATTTCCACTATCACTCAGAGTCCTGCCACCTTCAGAAGTTTTCTGATGACTCTGCGATAGTGGGGTGTATTGAGGATGGTGATGAGGAATACAGGGCACTGATGGAGGACTTTGTCACATGGTGTGGAAAGAACCACCTCCAGCTTAATGTGATGAAGACCTGGGAAGGAGGAGGAGTACTCCGGCGACCCCTGTTTCCATCAGGGGGGGTCGATGTGGACATGGTTGAGGATTATAAATACCTCGGTGTACACATTGACAATAAGCTGAATGGGTCAAAACACGCTGAGGCACTCTACAAGAAGGGACATAGCCGCCTCTACTTCCTCAGGAGACTAGGATCCTTCAACGTCTGTACAAAGATGATGATGTTCTACGAGTCGGTGGTGGCGGGCGCCTTCTTGTACGCCGTGGCCTGCTGGGGCATCGGGCTGAGAGCGAGGGACGCAAACAGACTGGACAAGTTGGTAGAGAAGGCCAGTAACGTGGTGGGAGTGGAGCTAGACTCTCTGGCGGTGGTGTCAATAAGGAAAAGTCTAGCAAAGCTCCTAGCCATTATGGACAACACCTCCCACCCACTACACTCGGACCTTTTGGAGAGAATGAGCACCTTCAGTGGAAGGCTATGACTCCCAAAATGCAACACGGAACGACACAGGAGGTCCTTCATACCGACAGCCATCAGACTGTATAATGCATATGTTCCTTGACTGCACTTAAATGTAGAATATATTTATATATTATATATAAAAAATGTTATATATATTATATTATTTATTATTATTCTTGTCTATTGTGAGCGAACCGTGGTGCTGAATTTCCCCCAGGGATCAATAAAGTACTTTCTATTCTATGGCATTTTTTGTTCAAAGGAATAAACAGATGATATGTAGTGGTGTATACTGACTGGCCACTAGATGTCAGTAATGTCACATGGATGTGCTACAGGACATCCATGATTAGAGATACTCATGAAAGGAATACAGTTTAATATAAATATTCTTGTTTGCAGATGAATATATTTTATTGGTTGTGGGAGGCCAAACCACAGCCAGCTGGTATTTAGAGACCTGACGTCAAAAAAAGCAATCAGGGAGTCTAAAGAGAGAGCCAAAACTAATATTAATTTATTGCTCTCTAAAAACTACTTGTCTGTACACATGAATATTGTTCTAATACTTATAGGAGACATGATGAACGCAATCATTACTCTTCCGGCACACCAGCTGTACGCGGGGGCCGCAGCATGTATTGACTCCTTTAAATCCCATGGATGGAGAAGGGAGGTTCAACATGAGACCATTCGACTGGGAGCTGTATAGTCGAATAAGATTTCTCTGAATCAAATTATTTAGTCTTTGACTGTTTGAAGACAGCCCTGTCCATTATTTATGTCAGGTTTGTCACTGGCAGTTTAGTTATGTTTTGGTTTTTCCTCTGTTTGTCTTTATTTCCTGTCAGCGCTCTTATTTTGGTTGTTTCCTGCTTTTCTCCCTGAGCGCTGTTTCCCCTCAGCTGCGGCTGATTGGCACCTGGCCACAACTGGTGTCAATCAGCTGGCTGCTATTTAAACTTGCTTTGCCCTCCAGTCAGTGCTGGAGTATTGTCATTGTCATTGTTGCTGTTCCTGTTTGCTAGTTCCTGATAGCTATTTGCAGTTTCCTAGCTCCTAGTGATGGGTTGATGAGGCGTCATGAAGCGTTTCGACACATTGCAAAACTGTATTGATACTGTGTCGATACTGCGTCACTAAATACTGACATCTGCTGGACATTAAAAATCCCTACAGGCAACCTATGGACCGACTCAACTGACACTGGTTTTGTGACCTAGTATATACAATAATATAAACCAAGTCATTGTATTTCATTCAGGATTATTTCATATCTTCATTTAAATAAAAATATATTTTTATCTTTTTTAGATACAGTCAATAAATAATGTGAACATGTATCATAACATGGAAATCTAAGAAAACGTGTTGTGAATGAGGATGCTTGTAGAATGGGATTTTTTTTTTTTTTTTTTAGACTTAGACTTCCTTTTTATTGTCATTCAAATTTGAACTTTACAGCACAGATAAGAACGAAATTTCGTTACATAAGCTCATGGTAGTGCAGGATACAAAAAAGCTATAAGGTGCATATATAAATAAATAAATATATATAAAAAAAATATATATATATAATATTTATATACAAAATAAATAAATATATATAAATAAATAAATAGATTACTGTACAGATAAATATATTGCACTTTTTCACATGCGTCCACGTTTATGGATGTATGTTATATTGTCTTTTTTTTAATTCCAGCGAGTTAATCCATTTTGGGGGGAGTTGAGGGGATAATTTAATTATGATGCATTTAAGAGTCTTACGGCCTGAGGGAAGAAGCTGTTACAGAACCTGGAGGTTCTGCTTCGTAGGCTGCGGAACCTCTTTCTAGAGTCCAGCAGTGAAAACAGTCCTTGGTGGGGGTGGGAGGAGTCTTTGCAGATTTTCTGAGCCCTGGTCAGGCAGCGGCTTTTTGCGATCTCCTGGATAGGAGGAAGAGGAGTCCTGATGATCTTTTCCGCCGTCCTCGCCACTCTCTGGAGAGACTTCCAGTCTGAGGCACTGCAGGCTCCAGTCCAGACAGAGATGCTGTTGGTCAGCAGGCTCTCTATAGTGCCTCTGTAGAATGTGGTGAGAATGGGGGGAGGGAGCTGTGCTCTTTTCATCCGACGCAAAAAGTGTATGCGCTGCTGAGCTCTTTTTACAAGAGCTCCGGTGTGTAGTGACCAGGTTATATTGTCAGTTATCTGCACCCCCAGGAACTTGGTGCTGCTTACTATCTCCACTGCTGTGCCGTTGATGTAGAGTGGAGCGTGGCTGGACTGGTGCTTCCTGAAGTCAACGATGATCTCCTTGGTCTTGTTGACATTCAGGACCAGGTTGTTGGTTCTGCACCAGTCAACCAGATGTTTCACCTCCTCCCTGTAGTCCATGTCGTTGTTGTCACGGATGAGGCCCATTACTGTCGTGTCGTCCGCATACTTCACAATGTGGTTAGTAGTGGACCTGGCGCAGCAGTCATGAGTCATCAACGTGAACAGCAGCGGACTCAGGACGCAGCCCTGGGGGGAGCCAGTGCTCAGGGAGATGGCACTGGAGGTGTTGTTGCCCACTCTCACAGATTGGGGTCTGTCTGTGAGGAAGTCAAGCAGCCAGTTGCAAAGGGGGGTACTGAATCCAAGGGGGGCCAGTTTGCTCACCAAGTGCTGCGGGATGATGGTGTTGAATGCTGAGCTGAAGTCCAGGAACAACATCTGCACGTGTGTGTCCTTTCCTTCCAGATGTTCTAAGCTCAGGTGGAGTGCAGAAGAGATGGCGTCCTCTGTGGAGCGGTTAGGACGATAAGCAAACTGGTATGGGTCGAATGGGGGGGTGTGTGTGGAGACAATATATTCCTTTACCAGCCTCTCGAAGCACTTCATTATGTTGGGGGTGAGTGCAACGGGGCGGTAATCATTGATTGAATTTTACACATTTTTATTAAAAAAAACAGTTTTTCCAACGTATTCAATTTTAGACTATTTCTCTTCTTAGTTATTATTTCTCTGGCGGTAGAAAAGACCCGCTCACCGGGCACAGAGGAGGCGTCACGTGACCCAAACAGCTCATGATCGGTCACGTGACTTTGTAAAAGCGGTACGCGCACCGACACAGGGTTTTGCTCTATGAGCTTGACGCATGCGCCGATGCATCGGTGTTGCCGGACCCATCACTACTAGCTCCTTGTTTCTTGTTTTCCTGTTAGCTATATCCTGTTAGCCATTAGCTGTTTCCAGTTTTTCTGTTTGCTGGTTCCTGTTTCCAGTTTGGCTGTTCCTGGTTTCTGGTTTGTTTTTCTTATTTTGGACATTCAATTATGTTTTCCTGCACAAAGCCTGCCATCTCTGCATCTTGGGGTTCGTCACCAACACTTTGTGACAATTTATATGTATTTCACATTTTCTACATGTAAAACTATCATTATTCTATAAAATGGGTTTTGTGTTTTTGGTAGTCTGGAACAAATTCATTGGATTTATGTTATTTAATTGCTTAGATTTTTGAGCGATTTTGGTACTTCTGTTCTTTTGGAAATCACTTTCTGAATTGTTGTATGTTGGCATCGTGCAGTATTTGTGATTCCAATGATGCGGAGGACAGCAGACAGTTTGGAGGTAAGAATAGTTTTGATTTCAAAATACGAGGCAAAAAGTACAAACTCACGGAACTCGCGAGAGCTCGAGGCTGACCAACACTATATAGCATAGAGAACTTAGCATGGCTTAAAGAGACAAAGTAAACCGTAGCACATAGCCAGTACTAACATAACAGTCGCGTCCAGCGAACATTGAACCCGCAAGGAAGGCAGGGTGAACCCGACAAATATAGGGAAGTGATTAGTGGTGACGACAGGTGGAAATTAGTCTGTTGCAGTAGAGTTAGACAGACCAGTGACTGTTGCGGATTAGATTGTTGCAGAGTTACACTACCAAACGGTAAATCCTTGGGACCAGATGGTTATCCTCCCGAATTAAAAAAAAAACACTAATCAGGAAACAAGCAAGTGCGTGGTCCGTGCCCAAGTCCTAGGCATGGAACAGCCCTCCTCGCGGCCAACAAGAAAGAGGGGTGCAGGCGACTCACCCAGTGGAGGCACTGTTGGAATCGGACCCAATGGAGGAGCGAGTGGCATCGGACCCACTGGAAATGAGACTGGCAACGGCGTCGGGGGAAGACCCACTGCAAGCGGACGTAAAACTGGCAGCAGCGGCATCGCTAGACGTACAGCTGGCGGCGGCTGCCTCCCTGGTTATAGACATGGCGGCTGCCTCGCTGGACGTAGAGCTGTACGTCCACAGTCGCTTAGCTGGCAGTCCTACCCCCTCCCTCAGAAAGCGGAATCCAGACGCTCTCTCTCTGCTGGAGCCCAAACCATGTGTGGGATGGGGGTAGGGGTGTCTGGAGGCAGGTAGTAGCTTCCTCCCTTGAAGGTTCCCTGAATGTCCATGTAAAGCAGGTACATGAACCGGTTACTGCTGTGGAACAGAAACTATAGTTTGTCTTGGAGCCGGAACAGGAAGTTGTCATGGAGCAGGAAGAGGAACAATAAGTTGCCGTGGAGCAGAAACTGGAACTATAAGAGGCTTGAGCATGCGTGGAACAGGAGTAGGTGGCACCACAAACATAATCTTAAAGGCCTACTGAAACCCACTACTACCGACCACGCAGTCTGATAGTTTATATAACAATGATGAAATCTTAACATTGCAACACATGCCAATACGGCCGGGTTAACTTATAAAGTGCAATTTTAAATTTCCCGCTAAACTTCCGGTTGAAAACGTCTAGATATGATGACGTATGCGCGTGACGTAAACGGTTGATACAGAAGTATTGGTACCCCATTGAATACAATACAAAAAAGCTCTGTTTTCATCTCAAAATTCCACAGTATTCTGGACATCTGTGTTGGTGAATCTTTTACAATTTGTTTAATGAACAATGAAGACTGCAAAGAAGAAAGTTGTAGATGGGATCGGTGTATTAGCGGCGGACTACAGCAACACAACCAGGAGGACTTTGAGATGGATAGCAGACACGCTAGCCGGCGACCTCACCTTGACTTCCTCCATCTCCGGGCCGCCGACCGTATCTATGATCGGGTGAAGTCTTTCGTCGCTCCGTCGATCGCTGGAACGCAGGTGAGCACGGGTGTTGATGAGCAGATGAGGGCTGGCTGGCGTAGGTGGAGCGCTAATGTTTTTAGCATAGCTCTGTGAGGTCCCGTTGCTAAGTTAGCTTCAATGGCGTCGTTAGCCACAGCATTGTTAAGCTTCGCCAGCCTGGAAAGCATTAACCGTGTATTTACATGTCCATGGTTTAATAGTATTGTTGATTTTCTGTCTATCCTTCCAGTCAGGGGTTTATTTATTTTGTTTCTATCTGCATTTAAGCACGACGCTATCACGTTAGCTCTGTAGCTAAAGAGCTTCGCCGATGTATTGTCGTGGAGATAAAAGTCACTTTGAATGTCCATTTTGCCTTCTCGACTCTCATTTTCAAGAGGATATAGTATCCGAGGTGGTTTAAAATACAAATCCGTGATCCACAATAGAAAAAGGAGAGAGTGTGGAATCCAATGAACCCTTGTACCTAAGTTACGGTCAGAGCGAAAAAAGATACATCCTGCACTGCACGCTAGTCCTTCACTTTCACGTTCCTCAACCACGAATATTTCATCCTCGCTCAAATTAATGGGGTAATCGTCGCTTTCTCGGTTCGAATCTCTCTCGCTGCATTGAAAACAATAGGAAAATGTGAGCAGCCCTTCCTCCTGTGACGTCACGCTACTTCCGGTAGGGGCAAGGCTTTTTTTTATCAGAGACCAAAAGTTGCGAACTTTATCGTCGTTGTACTATACTAAATCCTTTCAGCAAAAATATGGCAATATCGCGAAATGATCAAGTATGACACATAGAATGGATCTGCTATCCCCGTTTAAATAAAAAAAATTCATTTCAGTAGGCCTTTAATGATTATTTGCAAACAAAAATGTTTATCAGTTTGAACATTAAATATGTTGTCTTTGTAGCATATTCAACTGAATATGGGTTGAAAATGATTTGCAAATCATTGTATTCCGTTTATATTTACATCTAACACAATTTCCCAACTCATATGGAAACGGGGTTTGTATATGATTTGCCTGAGTGGCTGGACAGGAGATGTTAAAAAAGGGTCACCTGAACACATTCTATGCTGCATATTTTCACCAAGCTTTGTAGCCATTCAAACATGTCAAGAATGAAAATGTGAGAGAGAGCTTTCGTGGCACGGGTTTGACCAGAAGCCAGTGTGGAATGATTGAAGCCGCCTGACATACTGTAGGAACCTGTTCTTCAGCATCAGCACCCGGCACACCCTAACTCAGAAAAATGCCAGTAGGGTTGACTAAAACAATATTCAACATAGCTCACATACATTAGATGAACATGTGGAAAAGACTGGCTTGAAGCAAAGTAAAACACCAGAGAAGGTAGTTTGTGTAAAAAATTATGCATGAATGCCGAAAAACTGTATGGAAAACATGGCAATTTGGGAAATGTGGAAAATTGCTAGCCAGAATGTTTTGATTCTGGAAAATTTTGAAAGGGTAGGCATGTGGAAAAATGGCATTCATTTCAATAAAAATTTTAGGCCGGAAATTGTAAAATTGCTGGAAAACATTTTTGGAATTTGAAAGCTACACGGCCTGTTATGTCCTACTGCGATTGAGCTGAAGGTTTGGTTTACTTGAGAGATGTGGAAGGAGAAAGAATTGTCAAGGTAAAAGGGGATTGTAAAAATTGTCCTTTAATTTTCAATTGGAATTATGTCGTGAAAATACAATATTACAAAACACGAGAAATGTTTGTAATGTGCCAATAAATAGCCATCTCAGATAATAACCTTTTGATGTCTGATTGATTTGAATCAAGCTAGAAATGTGAAGATAGTAAAAAAAAGTATCATAGAATTCAGGGTTAATGAAAGATCAACTAGTGAAGCTCATATTAAAGCTAATTGTCATTATTCGAACACTGTATTCTTCTATATTGTAATGTTCACCCTTAGACTGGTACGCTATGCCACTATCATTAATCATATAATTCGGGCAGTTTGTCCAACTAGCGTTACCGTCATGGAAGCGCAAATGGGAAGTTAATCCGCTAGAGATAGGCTGCATAATCCAACAAGTCAGTTTAGAAGACAGTTACATTTTCATGGGAAATTTCAGTCCGAAAAAAAAAAAGCATTATGCACTCTCTGCAGGAAGGATATGCTTTTCACTAATGTACATTCATCTTAAAGGCCTACTGAAATTACATTTTCTTATTTAAACGGGGATAGCAGATCCAATCTATGTGTCATACTTGATCATTTCGCGATATTGCCATATTTTTGCTGAAAGGATTTAGTAGAGAACATCGACGATAAAGTTGCAACTTTTGGTCGCTGATAAAAAAAAGCCTTGCCTGTACCGGAAGTAGCGTGACATCGCAGGTTGAAAGGCTCCTCACATTTCCCCATTGTTTACACCAGCAGCGAGAGCGATTCGGACCGAGAAAGCGACGATTACCCCATTAATTTGAGCGAGGATGAAAGATTTGTGGATGAGGATCGTGAGAGTGAAGGACTAGAGTGCAGTGCAGGACGTATCTTTTTTCGCTCTGACCGTAACTTAGGTACAAGTGCTCATTGGATTCCACACTTTCTCCTTTTTCTATTGTGGATCACGGATTTGTATTTTAAACCACCTCGGATACTATATCCTCTTGAAAATGAGAGTCGAGAACGCGAAATGGACATTTACAGTGACTTTTATCTCCACGACAATACATCGGCGAAGCACTTTAGCTACGGAGCTAACGTGATAGCATCGTGCTTAAATGCAGATAGAAACTACATAAATAAGCCCCTGACTGGAAGGATAGACAGAAGATCAACAATACTACCAAACTCTGGACCTGTAACCACACGGTTAATGCTGTACCGCTTGGCGAAGCCTAGCAATGCTATTGCTAACGACACCATTGAAGCTAACTTAGCTACGGGACCTCGACAGAGCTAGGCTAAAAACATTAGCTATCCACCTATGCCAGCCCTCATCTGCTCATCAACACCCGTGCTCACCTGCGTTCCAGCGATCGACGGCGCGACAAAGAACTTCACCCGATCATCGATGCGGTCGGCGGCTAGCGTCGGATAGCGCGTCTGCTATCCATCTCAAAGTCCTCCTGGTTGTGTTGCTGCAGCCAGCCACTAATACACCGATCCCACCTACAGCTTTCTTTTTTGCAGTCTCCATTGTTCATTAAACAAATTGCAAAAGATTCACCAACACAGATGTCCAGAATACTGTGGAATTTGGAGATGAAAACAGAGCTGTTTGTATTGGGATACAATGTGTCCCAATACGTCTGCTTCAACCATTGACGTCACGCGCATACGTCATCATACAAAGGCGTTTTCAACCGGAAGTTTAGCGGGAAATTTAAAATTGCACTTTATAAGTTAACCCGGCCGTATTGGCATGTGTTGCAATGTTAAGATTTCATCATTGATATATAAACTATCAGACTGCGTGGTCGGTAGTAGTGGCTTTCAGTAGGCCTTTAAAGTAGCACATCAATGACATAAAATGAGCAAAAGGTCCACATTCATTTGTATAAATGTTTGTTTAGAAAAACAACATGATGTTGAAGGTGTTTAACAAACGTGTTAAGTGCATATAAATGATCTTCTTTAACACCAATGGATGTACATTAGATGTGAATGATAGCCAATTGTGAAAATCAACAACCTTTTTGACACCGCTAATAATTTTATTGGGGTGTGCTGATCTGAAATTGATATTGGATATTGCACCGAAAAAAAAGATATCTTACTTTATCGCCTGCATCTGTTCAGTATAAGATCTCTGATTCCGGCAGTCTCCTCTTTTGATGGTTCCATAATAGCACTGGTGCCAAAATAAACGGGAGTAATCTGACTGGAAAAATAAGAAGCTATCAGTGACTCATTTCGGTGCTAAATAAATGCTGACTCAGCCATCTGGAATGGTCACTTCGCGCTGATATTGTGCAAGTAACAGAGTGTGACGCTCCTTTTAAATTGTATTGTTTACCTTACCGCACCAACAGCAGCCCTCATAATGTCGCAACCGGGTAGGCAATTGCCCCCTGACAACCGCTAGTCATGTATCATGTGGCGGCGTGGCTCAGAAGGTAGAGCGGCCGTGCCGACAACTTCAGGGTTCCTGGTTCGTGGTTAACGTCTTCCATGGCAGCTTCCGCCATCAGTGTGTGAATGACTTAATGTGACTTATAATGAAAGGTGCTTTGGGTATTGTGTAGATATAGTAAGCTCTATATTAATACAGACCATTTACCACTTATTGAAATATAACTGCAACAGCAACTTTGTAATTCTATGACCATAAAAAACAATGGCGATGTCAGAAAAATGTAGAGGACGTTATCGGAATCCCCCGCCCTTCTCCCAGCAGTTTAAAGAAGTCTGTGAACAGCCACTCGTGGTGACGTAATGTTATCGTCTCTGAACTTTTGTTGACTATGCGCGTCGAATTGTGGTTTAAATATAAAGCCAAATTACCCATCAGGAAGCCAGAATCTAAAAAAGAAAAAAGAAGACAAGAAAAAAGAAGACATCAGAAAGGCTTTGCTATTTTGGGGCCCTTTTGGCACCTACCTTAAAGCTCATGTAATATCCATCATTCAAGCCAAAAGAGATGTTCTTAATGCTTTCAATTTGCTTTGTTACCCCATAGAGTCAGTGAACAAAACATAAGAATAAACATGGATTTATTTCAAGGCATGTACATATACAAAACCCAAAACCAGTGAAGTTGGCAGCGTTTCTAGGTGTTGTTGATAAATGGCTTTCGCTTTGCATAGTAGAGTTTTAACTTGCACTTACAGATGTAGCGACAAACTGTAGTTACTGGCAGTGGATTTCTGAAGTGTTCCTGAGCCCATGTGGTGATATCCTTTACACACTGATGTCGCTTTTTGATGCAGTACCGCCTGAGGGATCGAAGGTCTGTAATATCATGGCTTACGTGCCGTGATTTCTCCAGATTCTCTGAACCTTTTGATGATATTACGGACCGTAGATGGTGAAATCCCTAAATTCCTTGCAATAGAAATTATGTTCTTAAACTGTTCGACAATTTGCTCACGCATTTGTTCACAAAGTGGTGACATTCGCCCCATCCTTGTTTGTGAATGACTAAGCTTTTTTTTGGAAGCTGCTTTTATACCCATTCATGGCACCCACCTGTTCCCAATTAGCCTGTTCACCTGTGGGATGTTTCAAATAAGTCTTTGATGAGCATTCCACAACTTTCTCAGTCTTTTTTGCCGCTTGTGCCAGCTTTTTTTAAACATGTTGCAGGCATCAAATTCCAAATGAGCTAATATTTGCAAAAAATAATAACGTTTTCCAGTTCGAACATTAAGTATCTTGTCTTTGCAGTCTATTCAATTGAATATAGGTTGAAAAGGATTTGCAAATATTTTGTTTTTATATACGATTACAAAACGTGACAACTTCACTGGTTTTGGGGTTTGTACATGAATTGATAAAAACATACCTGTTCTTTCGCCAGGATGCTTTGCTAAAATGTCTATGTCCTCTCCCTGCTCAAATTGATGTATCTGACACCAGTAATGACGAGATTATACAGTGTAATTATTTTATCTAATTGTTAATAGTGCCCTTACACTATACTACAGTAAATATTAAATGGCGTGACATATTGCATGTTTTGTTTCAAACATCCAAACTCACTGTTCTTACCAGTCACTTCCGGACATTTCACATATTTCATCAAATGTAGGGCCTGTGCTAAATATGAAATAAGTGCTCAACTGTTGCACTCTCTGCATGCAGAATGTGCTTGATAAATTCATTCTTATTTTTCCAGCAGTGCTATCAACTTCCCCTTAAGTTTCTGAGGAGGACAAAAAAACAACAACAGAGAAACAATGGCCGAGTCTGCATCCACCTCATAAAGTCAGCGAGAGTCCACACCACTTACCAGTGCTGATGCAACAAAAGGTTGGAAGTATAATCAAATAGAAACATTATGTTTACTTTATTTTTGTTTGGATGTGCTTAAGTTATTATCTATTTATTAAAGTTATTTTCTGTGTGAACGTTTTAAATATTTTGTATGTTGTGAATGCTGTTTGCAAATTTCAGATTATATTTTGTACATATATTTAAATGTATTCAATCTAATTGTATTGTATTCATGTTAATTACACATTTGATATAATTTATGCATATGAATTATTAATTTAAAAAAAATAAAACACACTTGTGTTAATTACAAATAGTAAGGACTAAAAAAAATGTGTGTGTGATGTCCTTTAATTGGCCCACCATTACCTTGGAACCGGCCTGCTAGCACTGCAGCGCTAAGCAAGTCAGTAGTGTTTTTTTTCGCAAGTTCTCTTTGTACAATATTTATGATAATTTGTTGAAAATTTTATTTCGTATTTTTTGAATGTTGAAAGCAGCTCCAGGACCCCCCGCAACCTCAAAAAGGACAAGCGGTAGAAAATGGATGGATGGATTTTTGAATGTATTAGTTATGTATCTATATAATTAATCCATTACCGTATTTTTCGGAGTACAAGTCGCTCCGGAGTATAAGTGGCACCGGCCGAAAATGCATAATAAAGAAGGAAAAAAACATATATAAGTCGCACTGGAGTATAAGTCGCATTTTTTGGGGAAATGTATTTGATAAAAGCCAACACCAAGAATAGACATTTGAAAGGCCATTTAAAATGTCTAAAGAATAGTGAACAACAGGCTGAATAAGTGTACGTTATATGAGGCATAAATAACCAACTGAGAACGTGCCTGGTATGTTAACGTAACATATTATGGTAAGAGTCATTCAAATAAATATAACATATAGAACATGCTATACGTTTGCCAAACAATCTGTCACTCCTAATCGCTAAATCCCATGAAATCTTATACGTCTAGTCTCTTACGTGAATGAGCTAAATAATATTATTTGATATTTTACGGGAATGTGTTAATCATTTCACACATAAGTCGCTCCTGAGTATAAGTCGCACCCCCGGCCAAACCATGAAAAAAACTGCGACTTATAGTCCGAAAAATACGGTTCTGTGGTCTGACGAGTCCACATTTCAAATTGTTTTTGGAAACTGTGGACGTCGTGTCCTCCGGACCAAAGAGGAAAAGAACCATCCGGATTGTTCTAGGCGCAAAGTGTAAAAGCCAGCATGTGTGATGGTATGGGGGTGTATTAGTGCCCAAGACATGGGTATCTTACACATCTGTGAAGGCGCCATTAATGCTGAAAGGTATATACAGGTTTTGGAGCAACATACAGTATGTTGCCATCCAAGCAACGTTACCATGGACGCCCCTGCTTATTTCAGCAAGACAATGCCAAGCCACGTGTTACATCAACGTGGCTTCATAGTAAAAGAGTGCGGGTACTAGACTGGCCTGCCTGTAGTCCAGACCTGTCTCCCATTGAAAATGTGTGGCGCATTATGAAGCCTAAAATACCACAACGGAGACCCCCGGACTGTTGAACAACTTAAGCTGTACATCAAGCAAGAATGGGAAAGAATTCCACCTGAAAAGCTTCAAAAATGTGTCTCCTCAGTTCCCAAACGTTTACTGAGTGTTGTTGAAAGGAAAGGCCATGTAACACAGTGGTGAACATGCCCTTTCCCAACTACTTTGGCACATGTTGCAGCCATGAAATTCGAAGTTAATTATTATTTGCAAAAAAAAAAAAAAGTTTATGAGTTTGAACATCAAATATTTTGTCTTTGTAGTGCATTCAATTGAATATGGGTTGAAAATGATTTGCAAATCATTGTATTCCGTTTATATTTACATCTAACACAATTTCCCAACTCATATAGAAAAGGGGTTTGTATATAAATATATTTATATATATATATATATTTATATATATATTTATATATATATATATATATATATATATATATATATATATATATATATATATATATATATATATATATATATATATATATATATATATATATATATATATATATATATATATATATATATATATATATATATATATGTTTATATTTATATATATATATATATATCCATCCATCCATTTTCTACCGCTTGTCCCTTTTTTGGGACACACACATATACATATATATATATATAGATATGTATACTGTATATCTACACTACCGTTCAAAAGTTTGGGGTCACATTGAAATGTCCTTATTTTTGAAGGAAAAGCACTGTACTTTTCAATGAAGATAACTTTAAACTGGTCTTAACTTTAAAGAAATACACTCTATACATTGCTAATGTGGTAAATGACTATTCTAGCTGCAAATGTCTGGTTTTTGGTGCAATATCTACATAGGTGTATAGAGGCCCATTTCCAGCAACTATCACTCCAGTGTTCTAATGGTACAATGTGTTTGCTCATTGGCTCAGAAGGCTAATTGATGATTAGAAAACCCTTGTGCAATCATGTTCACACATCTGAAAACAGTTTAGCTCGTTACAGAAGCTACAAAACTGACCTCCCTTTGAGCAGATTGAGTTTCTGGAGCATCACATTTGTGGGGTCAATTAAACGCTCAAAATGGCCAGAAAAAGAGAACCTTCATCTGAAACTTGACAGTCTATTCTTGCTCCTAGAAATTAAGGCTATTCCACAAAATTGTTTGGGTGACCCCAAACTTTTGAACGGTAGTGTATATTTACATAAATATACACACACATATACACACGTATATATATATAGTATATATATATATATATATATATATATATATATATATATATATATATATATATATATATATATATATATATATATATATATATATATATATATATATATATATGTATATAGCATTTATATATATACTGCATATGTATATATATATATATGCAGTATTCATATATATATATGTATATATATATACACTGTATATGTGTGTGTATATATATATATATATATATATATATATATATATATATATATGAATACTGCATATATATATATATATATATATATATATATATATATATATATATATATATATATGTATACTGCATATATATATATATATATATGCACACACACATATACAGTGTATATATATTTATATATATATATATATATATATATATATATATATATATATATATATATATATATATATATATATATATATATATATATATATATATATTAAATATATATATATTTTGTTTTTTACTAAATATTGCATGTTTTTAATCACCGGCACCGTGTTTAAAAGATACATCTGTGGTCTGTTCTGCCCTGCTCCATCTTGCTAGCTTAGCAGGCAGATAACAAGTTGTCTCCATTTAAGATCATTATAAAAGTATTCACTCCAAAACACTGTGAAACTCAACATAAATAAATAAAGTATATCAATATAACTTACACGAAATACTAAAAAAAAAAACCTCTCTGTGATATTTTTACATCTAATAAATGCATCAAAATACATTGATGCTAATCTACACATTAGCAATTTCAACACCTCAAAATTTGTCAGTAAAAACGCCATCTAAAATGCCCGTTACAATCAAACAGCTGATGTGTTAAAAGTATAATAATTAAATTATATAATACAATACTTACATTTTGTTGGGCGCAACAAAATACATCAACTTAATAGCAGTAAACTACTTCCTGACTACGGCAGCTCACGTAGGACAAACTGCAATGCATGCGTACTGGCAAATGAGCGCCAACCCTTACAACTGACACCATATACTTACCATATACTTACTCGGGGTGTTAATACGTTGAATGTTCCAGGAACAATCTTTATGGGTCACATTTTTGAACGATTGGAGGCAACTGTGGGCTGGGAAGTGTGACCAGCCTGTGCCCAGCCTGTGCCCCGCCCTCCGCGGGCAGGCAGCCTCCTGCAGTCGGAGGTGATGATGCCTCCTCCTCGGCTGGATGGAAGGTACGAGGTGGTGTACAAGGTGGAATGTACAAGGTCGCACCTGTCTCCAAAGCGCTGATTTTTGCCACACATTTATTGGAAAACGCTGGCTTCTGGAAGAGAGAGCAACACGGGGGCGGAACGAGTTTGGCGTGCGAATCGCTTGACTTTGAACCTGGACGGACAACAAGAAGCAGCATTTGGCCGAATGATTTTTAGCCGCAGTGCCAGACTGGATCACCATTACATACTGGATCATCATCATGTCTAGAATACAGCTGCACAAAGGCGTGGTGGAGGTGAAAAGTAAGGTGAGTGTGGATGACATTGCTTGGATTGGACGTAATTCACTAAACAGCCACTTTTCTAATACGCCTGCTTCTTTGTAAACACATGCAGTCTTCTTATTGTTTGTAAACACATACAGTCGTTTTAGCTTGTTTGTAAACACATACAGTCGTTTTATTGTTTGTAAACACATACAGTCGTTTTATTGTTTGTAAACACATACAGTCGTTTCAGCGTTTGGCGCAGGTGTGTCGAGCATTTCCGCATTATAAGAATGTAGTTTAGAATGTAGTAGATTTTGTTCCATTTAACTGCTCTTTAATTGTGATATCAGCATTACACGTTGGCAATTGACACAAGTACAACATGACATAGTATCATATAAACATGACATAGTATCATAAAAAGTTCACCAATTGACACATGTACAACATGACATACTATCATATAAACATGACATAGTATCATATAAACATGACATAGTATCATATAAAGCAGCTCCACCAATTGACACATGTACAACATGACATAGTATCATATAAAGCAGCTCCACCAATTGACACATGTACAACATGACATAGTATCATATAAAGAAGCTCCACCAATTGACACATGTACAACATGACATAGTATCATATAAACATGACATAGTATCATATAAACATGACATAGTATCATATAAAGCAGCTCCACCAATTGACACATGTACAACATGACATAATATCATATAAGCATGACATAGTATCATATACACATGACATAGTATCATATAAACATGACATAGTATCATATAAAGCAGCTCCACCAATTGACACATGTACAACATGACATAGTATCATATAAAGCAGCTCCACCAATTGACACATGTACAACATGACATAGTATCATATAAAGAAGCTCCACCAATTGACACATGTACAACATGACATAGTATCATATAAACATGACATAGTATCATATAAACATGACATAGTATCATATAAAGCAGCTCCACCAATTGACACATGTACAACATGACATAATATCATATAAGCATGACATAGTATCATATACACATGACATAGTATCATATAAACATGACATAGTATCATATAAAGCAGCTCCACCAATTGACACATGTACAACATGACATAGTATCATATAAAGAAGCTCCACCAATTGACACATGTACAACATGACATAGTATCATATAAACATGACATAGTATCATATAAAGCAGCTCCACCAATTGACACATGTACAACATGACATAGTATCATATAAACATGACATAGTATCATATAAAGCAGCTCCACCAATTGACACATGTACAACATGACATAGTATCATATAAACATGACTTAGTATCATATAAACATGACATTGTATCATATAAACATGACATAGTATCATATAAACATGACATCGTATCATATAAACATGACATAGTATCATATAAACATGACTCCACCAATGGTGTCCAAATTGCGGCACGCTGCATGTTATTATTATTGTCCCCTGCCGGGGATTGGTGGGTTTCTACCACGTGACAAAGAGGCTTTTCCGGTTTGAGTTGGTGGGCAAGCATTGAAAATGGCTAATGTTAGCTTCCCCCCAGCAGTGCAGATCTCAGTGTAGGGTTGCATGACTTATAAATGATATACATTATGCTGACAATAGAGCTTTTAAAAACATTGGTGTATTGTGATTATGTACAGTACAGGCCAAAAGTTTGGACACACCTTCTTATTCAATGCGTTTTCTTTATTTTCATGACTATTTACATTGTAGATTGTCACTGAAGGCATCAAAACTATGAATGAACACATGTGGAGTTATGTACTTAACAAAAAAAGGTGACATAACTGAATTGATTGATAGATTGAAACTTTTATTAGTAGATTGCACAGTACAGTATAGGGCTGGGCGATATGGCCTTTTTTAAATATCTGGATATGTTTAGGCCATGTGACGATACACGATATATATGTGGATATTTTGCCTTAGCCTTGAATGAACACTTGATGCATATAATCACAGCAGTATGATGATTCTATGTGTCTACATTAAAACATTCTTCATACTGCATTCAAGTATGCTACTTTTTTTTTACTTTCATGCAGAGAGGGAAATCACAACTAAGTCAATTTAGCAAAATAGTATTTATTAAACAGTTATTAAGCAGTGGCACAAACATTCATGTCATTTCCAAAACACAACGTGCAAGATTGTCAGGGACATTTTAAAACAAGCTATAAGTGCACTTTTGTGCATGATGTCACTAAGATGACATATCAAAACAACACTAAATTAAAGTGCCCTTTTTGTACAGAACGCCACTACAATAGTTAAAAACGCTTTTGTGCATGATGTCACACAAGATATTTCAATAACTGTCAAATAAAAATGAGCTGCATAATAGGTTCCTGCGGACGTTATCTCCTGTTGTTGACTTTTTTTTTTTTCATGCGGTGTTGATGTGGAAATAGTTGCTTGTTCATTTTGTTGGTGTGGCACCAACAAGATGTTGACATGCGGAGTTTCAAGCACTCCTCATTCTCTAGCGCAGACCTGGGCATTCTGCGGCCCGCGAGCCACATCCGGCCCTCTGTGCGTCCCTGTCCGGCCCGCGTGAGGCCAATCATAAATTACAAAATACATTTTAAAAAGTCGAGTGTGCAATACAACGGTGCTGCTTTTGTTTTGAAAAGCGTTATTTGTATTACTTCCGTGTGGACGTATGCGCGTGCGTGATTGTGAGTGTATGTGAACAGCTGCAATCACAAATTACAAAATAAAGTTGAAAAAACATGTATGTCGTGCGCGCAATACAACTGTGCTGCTTTTATTTTGAAAAGTGTTATTCATGGGCGTATGTCCATCTGTAACCTGTGAGTGAAGGTGCACAGCGACAAGTGATGCACGGTTTACACCCGAGACGCTAAAAAGAGAAAAGTTGATGAGGAATGGCGTGTTTTCAACAAGACATGGACTGCCAAGCAACGTTCCCTCTAAGGTGTGCGCCTGCGCAATTGCGCACTGCTCAAGAGTCCTCTGCGCACAGCAAATTTATGCTGCGCACCAAATCAAACCCATCTGAATTCTAAACAAAATAAACGCATTTATTCTGTGTAATTTTGCAATGCAATTCTGAGTGACGGTGACAACAAGCGGCCTTAACGGTGTTCGTCAACACCGTTCAATTATTGTAACGTCTATCGAGATGCTTCGAGGACAGGAATTATATCGATCACTTTATTGAGCAAAACTGTTTATATTCGGCCATAACCACACCAAAAAAATGAGTAAAAAACGTCTATCTCGAAAAACTAGTCATTTTCTGCCGTACAAACCAGGCCAAAACCAACTTGTTATCTGTCACCAACACACATACCACTAAACCACTGGTGCGTTTATGGCCACACAAAAAGTCGGACAACTCAAACACCACACAAAGTTACACTATGACTCCTCAGTCATACGTGTGCTTATTTTCCTGTCATTTATTATTAATGTTAATTTATTTTATATTAATCATGGAATGCTGTTACTAGAGAAAGTTACAGGAATGCACACTTCATCCTATGCTTACATTTCATTGTGCAACATGAGGATGTTTAAGGGGAACTAAATGTGATCTCTGAGAGGGGTACAAATGATTTCCAAAGCAGTGCTTTTGGTATAAAGTTAAGTTAGGTTAAATGAAAGTATTATTATTATTAATTATTATTATTATTATTATTATTATTATTATTTATTTTACGGTATACACAGTATCAAAAATAATATTGAGCAAAATTTAATTGAAATATTGTCGATGTGGACCTCCAGCAGTGCTCGGGTTGCTCATGCGGCCCCCGGTAAAAATTAATTGCCCACCCCTGCTCTAGCGGGTGACTTTTCAAATGATGCTACATTAGCAGTGCTGCAACTTTTTGTAGCAACGCTTTTGCCGCATAAATGTTGAACATATTCCCGCTAGAAGCCAAACCACCGCCAGACGATGGACCCCTGCTGTTTTTCTTGGGAATTAATCCTTCCTCCATTTGTTACCAGATTCGCACCTTCTCTCTCTCGTATTACCACCCGCACCTCACCGTTAGCATCACAGCTAATGTTACCATGTTGCTACCTCTCTGCTCCGCGGGAGCGTGTGACGTTGCACACGTGACGTGTGTAAGAAGGTGCGCTTGGTTTACGTCTCTATGAGAAGGAGAGACAAGAAAGAGTGGGAAACGCATGCAGTTTAATGCCCGCAGCTAAAAGCAACTGCGTGAGAACGTATACTCCAATATCACCATATAGTCATTTTCTATATCGCACAGAGACAAACCCGCGATATATAGAGTATATCCATATATCGCCCAACCCTAGTACAGTACATATTCCGTACAATTGACCACTAAATGGTAACACCCGAATACGTTTTTCAACTTGTTTAAGTCGGGGTCCACGTTAATCAATTCATGAAAACATGTTTTATATTCTAGTTTCTTCAAAATAGCCAATAAATAGTGTACATACTAGACAACTTTTCTTTTATTAGTAAGTAAACAAACAAAGGCTCCTAATTAATCTGCTGACGTATGCAGTAACATATTGTGTCATTTATCTACCTATTATTTTGTCAACAACATAAAAAGGACAAGCGGTAGAAAATGGATGGATGGATGGAATATAAAGGACAAGCTGTAAAAAATAATTATTAATCTACTTGTTCATTTACTGTTAATATCGGCTTACTTTCTCTTTTAACATGTTCTATCTACACTTCTGTTAAAATGTAATAATCACTTATTCTTCTGTTGTTTGATACTTTACATTAGTTTTGGATGATACCACAAATTTGGGTATCGATCCGATACCAAGTAGTTACAGGATCATACATTGGTCATATTCAAAGTCCTCATGTGTCCAGGGACATATTTCCTGAGTTTATAAACATAATATGCTTTTTAAAAAAAGGAAAAATATTTTGTGATGCTAAAAAATATCGATGTAATCATATTAGTATCGACTCGATACGCTTCTGATACTTCAAGGTATCATTACAGTGGATGTCAGGTGTAGATGCACCCATGGCGTTTGTTTACATTGAGACGCTGGTGAGCTACGGTGTGTAGTGAAGCATGTTTAGCTATTCCTCGTCCTGCAGGGATGATACTTGTAAGAAACTTACCTTATATGTCGCCATGGAGACAGGGATTATTGATTTAGAAGTAGCTAAAACATTGCCGACTGCGAATGGACTTTAGCTGCTAGCTAGCTAGCCATGTCTTAAAGCACCTCATCCTGAGGGCGTTTCAGTGTTGTAGCTTCACCTTTATTGTTAGTTTTTAAGCCAAAATGCGTCCATTCTCCCTTTTCTGTCTTGTAAGTACTCCGCATTTGTCTGCTTGTAAGTACTCCGTAATTGTGCGCTGCCGAACATGCTCCTCTGCTGGTAAAACCAGCCATGTCATGACGCGACGACGACGGGGGGGGGGGACCGGTACTTTTTAGAGGCGGTATAATACCGAAAATGATTCATTAGTATGGGGGTACTATACTAGTACCGGTATACCGTACAACCCTAGTGCAAAGTATGCCAAATGTAATGTTTGTTCCTTGTGTAACCCAGTTGGTTCGGCCCCCTCTGCCACCGTTGCTTTAAATGGGTTGCGAACCCTGGTTGCTGGTATGAGAGGCGAGTGTGCTGACTAAAAGGCCAGGCTAATAGCCCGGCCTCCAGCACTACTCTTTAAGTCGTCGGGGAGTGCGATTTACTAACGTACTTGCCCAGTTACTCTGGCTGACCTCCGTTACACATGTTTCAATAAAGCAGTAACAGCAGCTTTCAGCTACAACTCTTTATTTACAACTATGCAGGCTACTCGTACTGGACTTGTATTGTCACTTTTATTTCCGGTTCCACTTTAATCACTTAGACTGGGGATCAGCAACCCGCGGCTCTTTAGTGCTGCCTGATTGGCTCCCTGGAACATTTTTAAAAAAGGATTGAAAATGGAAAAAGATGGGGGGAAAAGTATTATTTTGTTTTAGTATGTTTTTTGTTTGAGGACAAACATGACACAAACCCTCCCAATTGTTAGAACTACCACTGTTTAATATGTATGTGTGTATGCTTTGCTGATTTGGTGAACATCGCTTTGTCCTACTAATTTCGGCGGTTCTTCAACTCACCATAGTGTGGACTGTGACGCAACAGTTTGTTTACATGTAAAATCTTCCACTCCTTCTTTGTCTCATTTTGTCCACCAATAAAAACACCTTGTGAAAGCACAAAGGTGCACTTTGTTTATGTTATTGACTTGTTGGCGTGCTAATCAGGCATGACTGCAAGCTAATCCATGCTAACATGCTATTTAGACTAGCTGTATGTACATATTGCATCATTATGCCTCAATTGTAGGTATATTTGAGCTCATTTAATATCCTTTACTTTTATCCTGTTTGTATATAATTAAGTTTTTCATGTCTCATGACACATTATCTGTATGTAATATTGGCTGCATGTCAGATAGTTGTTTGTGTGCTATGTTGTTCCAGACCACAGCAAACATTACCTAGCTTGCCAAAGATTGTAATAAATCCATTAAAAGAAGACAGCCTTAACTTGGACACACACATCTATACCTTTGGTCATTAAACGCCAGTCATTTCCAGGAGTTATCTCACCTTCTGAGTAGCCTCTGATGTACTAATGCTTTCTAATGTAATAAATATTACATTTCAACATTTCTGTTAACAAAAATTTGCCTGCGACACATAGTCATTTTGATAGTAGGCATATAGACACTTAGGTCATGTGTTGCCTTCATTATAAAACTTTTAATTTTTTGCAGCTCCAGACAGATTTGTTTTTTGTATATTTGGTCCAATATGACTCTCTCAATGTTTTTGGTTGCCAACCTCTGACTTAGACTTTTGGGTAATGTACTCTACACGTAGCAACACACAGAAAACCTGCAGAAACAATCTAACCTTTAGCATTTCATAAGTGCTAAGAACTTGAAGACAGCTTAGAGACACTCTTTCGTCATTTGGAAACACTTTGCCCTCCTAGTGAAATATGTAAACCAGTGGTGTTCAAAGTGTAGCCCAGAGGCCATTTGTAGAAGGCAAATTTTTTGGGGCCCTTACAGTACATTAAAAAAAACCTTCAAAAATGGAAACAGCAAAAAAGGCTGTGTAATGAGAAAAAGATAAAAATGCTGTGGTGAAGAAAGCGACGTACAGAGTGAACCCTTGCACCCTCTTTGATGACGACAGACGAAAACAAACACACACGGACATGGCAATTCATCCATGCCAGCAAAGTTATTGAGTTCATCTTAATTTATTGTTCGATAAGGTCTAATTTTAGCTGTGTCCAACAAATTTGGCAACAAACGTCTCTTCAAGACAGCGTGGCAAATGTCCTGCCACATAACTAAGCCGCTTTTGAGTCTCTAATCTTTGCTTCTATGGAGGCGAATAAACTGGTCTATACAATTACTATTATCACTGGAGGACTACAGAACAATGAAAACAATACAATATAATACACAGTAATATACGCTTAGCTTTATCACTAATAGCACCGGTGCTACGAAATGAAACATATTAGTAGCACAGAATTGTTTTTGTTGCACAGAACATTTTTGGTAGCAATATGAAATGTCTTAAATATCACACTTTCATTATTAACACCTAAGCATGGTACACATATAGACACAACGCCATCATAAGCCTACTCTAATGCTCAATTAAAAACAGGTACCAACAAGTAAGAAAAATAGGTTTTGCATAATGAGATCCCAACTTAAGAGGTGTTTTGAGATAAGAAAATAGCTTTGAAATTAATATAAGAAAAGTCAAATATAACTTCCAATCTTCATTAAAGAAACATTCAGCTATGCTCAATTCTTCAGCTAAGAAAAACACAAAAGAACAAAATGTGGAATAAAAAGAGGACATGTTTATACGTCAGCAGCAACATGAAAATACTTGACCTTTAACAATGGTGTTTTTATAGGTAAACATTATTACTGGACAAATATTTTAGCCAGGAACACCAACCTGTCAGGTCCTTCATGATGCTGTGTTCTGAAAATTACTTTTAAAAAGTACTTCATTATAGTTACTCGTTACTTCACCAATAATCTAATTGAAATACTAACAAAATTAATCTTTTAATAAGTGTAATTAATTACTAGGGAAATTAACTAATGTGTTATTTAAAAAATAAACTTCAAATATTAGGCATAATGCAGTTTCATATGGATGGATATATATGAGAGCAATGTGTGTGCCTGTTGTCTAATGGCGTGTGACGTCAGCGAGTCCACTCAGTAGTCATGCTTGAGATGTTTTTGTTAGCTTAGCAGGCTAGGAGCGGCAGTTTGTCAACTCTGACGGCAGCTCTTTTGAATCTTTCACTGGTTTGTGTCACCTCTGCTTAATAAATAGATCGAATGTGCTTCCATATCTGTGTGTTCTTGTCTTTAAACGGGATATTATTTAAATGGCAAGTTTGTCACTTCTATCATTGATTGACAATATTCCCTCTGAACCTCGCAGTCACGAGGGCGCAGTGCAGTTTGTGTCAAGTGGTGGTGAAAAAAACATGATCTTTTACTGACCAGTTCCTTCAACTAGGATCTAGTTTCATCCATGTTGGAACGATCACTACGTTTCCATGCAGTAAATTAGTCAGATTTTTCAAATAGTTTTTTTGTATTTCCATACCTACATGTCACGTCCGAGTGTCCATGCACACTCTCAAATGCTTGTTTTGGTCATACACCATGTGCCTTCCGTGTACAGGAGCGCGCTTATTTCATTTTAGCGTGGATAACTGAATTACTTTCACAGTTGACCTATGACGTCACACTAGGATTTGCGGATCCTTACAACTTGTTTTGACTGATGTCCGCTGTAATATTGGCACACATGACTAATATTACGTCTCTAATGGCTGTGCTGATGTTAAAGGCCTACTGAAATGATTTTTTTTTATTTAAACGGGGATAGCAGATGCATTCTATGTGTCATACTTGATCATTTAGCGATATTGCCATATTTTTGCTGAAATGATTTAGTAGAGAACATCGACGATAAAGTTTGCAACTTTTGGTCGCTGACAAAAAAAGCCTTGCCTGTACCGGAAGTAGCGTGACGTCGCAGGTTGAAGGGCTCCTCACATTTCCCCATTGTTTACAAGCGATTCGGACCGAGAAAGCGACGATTACCCCATTAATTTGAGCGAGGATGAAAGATTTGTGGATGAGGAACGTGAGAGTGAAGGACTAGAGTGCAGTGCAGGACGTATCTTTTTTTGCTCTGACCGTAACTTAGGTAAAAGGGCTCATTGGATTCCACACTTTCTCCTTTTTCTATTGTGGATCACGGATTCGTATTTTAAACCACCTCGGATACTATATCCTCTTGAAAATGAGAGTCGAGAACGCGAAATGGACATTCACAGTGACTTTTATCTCCACGACAATACATCGGTGAAGCACTTTAGCTACGGAGCTAACGTGACAGCATCGTGCTTAAATGCAGATAGAAACAAAATAAATAAGCCCCTGACTGGAAGGATAGACAGAAGATCAACAATATTACTATCAGGAGACACCGAACCAAACACTGGACCTGTAACTACACGGTTAATGCTGTGCCGCCTGTCGAAGCCTAGCAATGCTGTTGCTAACGACGCCATTGAAGCTAACTTAGCTACGGGACCTCGTCAGAGCTCTGATAAAAACATTAGCGCTCCACCTACGCCAGCCCTCATCTGCTCATCAACACCCGTGCTCACCTGCGTTCCAGCGATAGACGGCGCAACGCAGGACTTCACCCGATCATCGATGCGGTCGGCGGCTAGCGTCGGATAGCGCGTCTGCTATCCATCTCAAAGTCCTCCTGGTTGTGTTGCTGCAGCCAGCCGCTAATACACCGATCCCACCTACAGCTTTCTTCTTTGCAGTCTCCATTGTTCATTGAACAAATTGCAAAAGATTCACCAACACAGATGTCCAGAATACTGTGGAATTTTGTGATGAAAACAGAGCTGTTTGTATTGAGATACAATGTGTCCGAATACTTCCGTTTCAACCATTGACGTCACGCGCAAACGTCAATCATACGTAGACGTTTTCAACCGGAAGTTCCCCGGAAAATTTAAAATTGCACTTTATAAGTTAACCCGGCCGTATTGGCATGTGTTGCAATGTTAAGATTTCATCATTGACATATAAACTATCAGACTGCGTGGTCGGTAGTAGTGGGTTTCAGTAGGCCTTTAAATAGCAGACAGCATCAAGAAATTATCTTGGATTGCGCAATGGACATGACACCTCTACCTAAAATGTATCGGGGTGAATGAAAAGAAAGACAGTGGAAGAGTTTTTGCAAAGGAATTTGCGGACGAAAATCATTGAAACAAAACTTTTGAATGTCTCAAAGTTCATTCATAGGCTCTGTGGATTGATGGAACAAGTTTTAAATCCGGAGGAAACGACCGATTGTGTCCCAACTGATATCCAGAGGAAGGTTGCTATTGTTCTGGACTATCTTGCCCGTTGTGCAACAGGTTATAATCACTTGGCTTGCACAAATAGAGGTCTGTATACGCTTTGTTATTCGCCTTTGATATAACTGCTTTATTATCTTTCATCTCATATGTATTTTGTTCGGGAGTCTGAATTAAGCCGGCATTTTACATTTTCTTTAGCTACCTTCTTAAACAAATCTCAGTTTCTTTTTCTTCTTTTTTTGTGGTCTTCATTACAATTGTTGCTGTTTTCATTGAATGGTATGTGCTTCCGGGTTATATCACACGCCTTGAGACTGGCGCATGCACGGTACGAAGGGACCTCCCTGGCCGCACACACCCCCTGGAGAGATATGTTTTCCAATCGCGTGTGTTGGTCCGACTTTTCAGAAAGCGAATATGATTGGATTAAGGTGCTTTAATGGGTTGTAGGAGGCTAATTTAGAGCAGAACTATTTGAGAAATTGAACTAATTTAGTGCATGGACACGCACAGAGTGTGTGAGCTGCCCTGCTCCCCTCTGTGCGTGGCGCAGGGGAATAGACAAATCTCTCAGAGCGAGTGATCAATCACAGTCCATTTGGTTATGCTTATGAAAATTAATTCTACTTTTCTCAAATTTGGATGGATTTGTTTTAGAGCAAAATGCGATAAAAGGGTTGGAATCCCTTTCCTCACATGTGCGGCAGGGTTTTTTTTCGAAGTCGCACGGCCTATTTTTAGACGCATTTGCGAGTAAATTTGTTGCACCGTACAGCACTGTTACTATACAATGTATTTTATTTGTGTTAAAAATGAACTACACAATAAACAACCGCAGATGCACTAAAACAATTCAACATGTCCAAAAAGCAGTAGGAAAATTCAAATATGAGATATTAAGTGTCAGATATGGTATATCAGACACTGTTCTTAAGCAGTTTTTCCCTTGTTGTACATTTTATATACCATATGCTTATCAATTTTCTGAAACGGGAACACATTTGTAGAATGTCTTTGC
This sequence comes from Entelurus aequoreus, assembly GCF_033978785.1. Lineage (NCBI taxonomy): Eukaryota > Metazoa > Chordata > Actinopteri > Syngnathiformes > Syngnathidae > Entelurus > Entelurus aequoreus. The sequence goes on from NC_084740.1 coordinate 51,862,487, forward strand.
TTCATCCATTATATAGTGTAATTCCATCATGGATGCACTAAATGCCTTCAATGCTCTGCATGCATACACATGTTTAGTAATATAAAAAACAATCAAATTCAGTTTTTCAGGTGTAATTTTTTTAAATTAAGTTTTTTATCCTCTAGACCAGTGGTCCCCAACCACCGGGCCGCGGCCCGGTACCGGTCCGCGGACCGATTGCTACCGGGCCGCGCAAGAAATTTAATTTTAAAAAAAATAATAAAAATTTTTAAATTTTTTTTTAATTAAATCAACATAAAAAACACAATATATACATTATACATAAATATAGATCAATACAGTCTGCAGGGATACAGTCCGTAAGCACACATGATTGTATTTCTTTATGAACAAATAAAATAAAATAATAATAATAATCCCCCCCCCGGTCCGTGGGACAAATTTTCAAGCGTTGACCGGTCCCCAGCTACAAAACGGTTGGGGACCACTGCTCTAGACCAGTGGTTCTTAACCTTGTTGGAGGTACCAAACCCTTCTTTAGTGAAACATACAATTTTTTTTTATTTTTTTTTCAAATTCAAGACAAAGTTATATGTTTTTGGTAACACTTTAGTATGGGGAACATATTCTAAGTAACCAATCCTTAATTTAGATTTTTTTGGACACTAGGGGAACGTATTCTAAGTAACAAAGACTTATCATCCAAAACTAATGTAAAGTATCAAAGAAGAGAAGAATAAGTGATTATTACATTTCAACAGAAGTGTAAATAGAACATGTTAAAAGAGAAAGTAAGCAGATATTAACAGTAAATGAACAAGTAGATTAATAATTAATTTTCTACCACTTGTCCTTAATAATTTTGACAACATAATAGAATAGAAAATGACACAATATGTTATTTCAGACCTTTGTTTGTTTACTTACTAATAAAGATAAGTTGTCTTGTATGTTCACTATTTTATTTAAGGACAAACTTGCAATAAGAAACATATGTTTAATGAACCGTAAGATTTTTTGGTTAAAATAAAGCCAATAATGCAATTTTTTGTGGTCCCAATTATTTAGAAAAGTATCAAAAAGTACCGAAAAGCATCGAAATACATTTTGGTACCGGTACCAAAATGTCGGTATCGGGACAACACTACAAGGTAGCGTACAGTTCAAACTTATATCTGTCAGCAAACTCCATATGGAAGCGCTACAAACTAAAACATGGCTGGTGGGGATAAGACGCAGTCAAAATGGAGACACATAATAAGACAGACCACAAACCGGCATGTCTTCAGGAGACTGTCAGAATGCGGCTTGAAGATGGTCTGTAAAACATCTTTGCAAAATTTTGACTGAAGAACTAACTAAAAAAATCACAATATGACCCATTTAAAATATGTTTTTCTCATCTGCTTGTTGTGTTTGCAGTTTGAAGCAGAATACCGTCGCTTCGCTTTCAAGAGGAACTGCCCAGGTGGCTTCCAGGAGTTTTACAGCCTCCTTCAAACTATACATCGCATCCATGATGTCGACATGCTATTGGGATACGCCGATGACTCTGGGGACCTCCTTCCAATCAACAATGAGGACAACTTTCACAAAGCTGTCATGTCAGCAAATCCCTTGCTTCGCATTATCATAACCAAGAAAGGTAAGACTGAGGCATTATTAGATCGCTTGCTAATTTGGGAGTTTCAATTTCACATGCGTGATATTGTTCAAAATAGGTTTAAGTGATAAAGATATGAATTTGGCCAACAATAGAGCTTTAAAGGCCTACTGAAAGCCACTACTACCGACCACGCAGTCTGATAGTTTATATATCAATGATGAAATCTTAACATTGCAACACATGCCAATACGGCCGGGTTAACTTATAAAGTGCAATTTTAAATTTCCCAGGACACTTCCGGTTGAAAACGTCTATGTATGATGACGTTTGCGCGTGACGTTGATGGTTGAAGCGGAAGTATTCGGACACATTGTATCACAATACAAACAACTCTGTTTTTATCGCAAAATTCCACAGTATTCTGGACATCTGTGTTGGTGAATCTTTTGCAATTTGTTTAATGAACAATGGAGACTGCAAAGGAGAAAGCTGTAGGTGGGATCGGTGTATTAGCGGCTGGCTGCAGCAACATAACCAGGAGGACTTTGAGTTGGATAGCAGACGCGCTATCCGACGCTAGCCGCCAACCGCATCGATGATCGGGCGAAGTCCTTCGTCGCGCCGTCGATCGCTGGAACGCAGGTGAGCACCGGTGTTGATGAGCAGATGAGTGCTGGCGTAGGTGGAGCGCTAATGTTTTTATCATAGCTATGACGAGATCCCGTAGCTAAGTTAGCTTCAATGGCGTCGTTAGCAACAACATTGCTAGGCTTCGACAGGCGGCACAGCATTAACCGTGTAGTTACAGGTCCAGTGTTTGGTTCAGTGTCTCCTGATAGTAGTATTGTTGATCTTCTGTCTATCCTTCTAGTCAGGGGCTTATTTCTTTTGTTTCTATCTGCATTCAAGCACGATGCTATCACGTTAGCTCCGTAGCTAAAGTGCTTCACCGATGTATTGTCGTGGAGATAAAAGTCACTGTGAATGTCCATTTCACGTTCTCGACTCTCATTTTCAAGAGGATATAGTATCCGAGGTGGTTTAAAATACAAATCCGTGATCCACAATAGAAAAAGGAGAAAGTGTGGAATCCAATGAGCCCTTTTACCTAAGTTACGGTCAGAGCGAAAATAGATACGTCCTGCACTGCACTCTAGTCTTTCACTCTCACGTTCCTCATCCACAAATCTTTCATCCTCGCTCAAATTAATGGGGTAATCGTAGCTTTCTCGGTCCGAATCGCTCTCGCTGCTGGTGTAAACAATGGGAAAATGTGAGGAGCCCTTCAACCTGTGACATCACGCTACTTTATCGTCGATGTTCTCTACTAAATCCTTTCAGCAAAAATATGGCAATATCGCGAAATGATCAAGTATGACACATAGAATGGATCTTCTATCCCCGTTTAAATAAAAAAAATTCATTTCAGTAGGTTATATTGTGATAATGCATGTTGATGACACATGCTAGCTGTGTCCTGCAAATCTGACTAGCGAACAAAGGCATGCTCAACACACTGTAGACACTTCTAAGTCAGCAACCATTGCCTCCATGGCGGCAAATAAACTGTTCATATAAATATCATCCCTTGAGGACGAGCAAGGGCTAAACATGCTACTCTACACACGATAGGAGGATATGCTAACCGCTAATCGGTTAGGTGGGCGGATTGATACAAATATCGACAGTAACGATACTAAGGATAATAACATTCATTGGTCCATACTACAGAGATAAGATCAATATTTTTTAATGTCAGGAAGTGATTAAAATATTGATTTAGCATTTTAGGTGAGTGTGCCTTTTGTAACCATAGGAATTGTTATATGTATTAATGTTGAGTGACAGACCACAGGCCTTTTGAATGTTGACAGCTACCGATGTCTGTGTAGTGTGTACCATAGAAATAAAAAGACTTATGAGCAAGGGTAATACTTAATCGTCCAGTTTGGAGTGTCAAGAGACAGATTTAACTGAAACACATTCATGCAAAGTGTTTTGGTATCACGCAAACGCACGCGATAGAGTGATGTCAGACGGCGTCTATAGAGAGACCTGTCAGTGGATGCTATATTGCTTCAAATCAACTTCATGGATTATTATATTATTTAAAATGTTAACTTTTTTTGAGTGGACTAATATTGGCCTATAGATTACTAGATCACGCTAGCGGCAATTGTGAGGATAGCGCATTCACTTCAAAATGACACTAACTTCTTTTAGCCTGCGTGACTTTGAGGGGCTTTTGAGGAAGAAAAATTGTTTTTACACGTTTTTTGTATAGTATTGCTTCCCATTTGTGATTATTCCAGGCTGATATTTCATGCGTAGCAGCGGTAACTGAAGTGAATGTGACAGCGTCTCATAATTACAAAAAAAATACAGAAAGACGTATTATTTGTCCAAAATCTTGTCCTCCCGCACCGAACCAATTAGGAACCAGTTCCAAAAATACTGGTTCCCAAAGTACTGGCCCTGGAACTACTTTGTATTGGATCGATACCCACATTTGTTGTATCGCCCAGAACTAAAGTAGCCAAACAACAAAGGAATAAGTGATTATTACTTTTTAACAGATGTGTATATATACCGCACATCACTAACAATCACTTTATTAAAATGAACAACAAAGCCACAGATGTCTCTCCTTGAAAGCAAACACACACTCAGGCCTTCTCCTAGTTTTACATTCTCATCCAATCACCAGTCATGACACATTAAAAGACTCTCAAACTGTCGAAAAATACAATTCTTTATGCAGAAACGTACTAAAACAAAGATTGACATTAAAAATTTTTTTTCACATTTCCTCCATACGAGTGCTAAAAAAAGTCCATCGATACAAGTGGAGTTTAAAAAAATGTGTGTCCACACAAAAATCCATTCACCAGCTGTACATTTTGTCTAAGCCAGAAAAAGCAACCACAGACAACTAGAACATACAGATTGCAACATATAACCAGGACATATAACCAGGGACGGCGTGGCGAAGTTGGTAGAGTGTCTGTGCCAGCAATCGGAGTGTTGCTGGTTACTGGGGTTCAATTCCCACCTTCTACCTTCCTAGTCACGTCCGTTGTGTCCTTGGGCAAGACACTTCACCCTTTGCCTCTGATGGCTGCTGGTTAGCGCCTTGCATGGCAGCTCCCGCCATCAGTGTGGGAATGGGTAAATGTGGAAATACTGTCAAAGCGCTTTGAGTACCTTGAAGGTAGAAAAGCGCTATACAAGTATAACCCATTTATCATTTATCATTATATCATGAATATATTGACATATTAAATGTATAATTGCATGTATATTATCTTTCCAATCTGTGCACTCTTAGACAAAGTCTAATTTCCCGCATTTTTAAGAGGAACTGCACTTTTTTTGGTGTTTAGCCTATCATTCACAATCATTATGAAAGACATGACGACAGATGTTTTTTTGTAATGCTTTCTAACATAAATAAAAGTCCAGTTACAGCGAAGCCAATTCAAGCTCCTCTATTTAGCCCATAAAGTCCAATAAACAACCATTCAGAAAGTGCCAACAATACTCCATTTACTTTTCGAGATTTGAATATTAACCAAGTATTAGTGATATTGTTATTACAAGCGCTAACGCAGACAAACTATTTATAGCGGCGCTGTGATCACAAGCCTGTGTACAATTTCTACATTAATGACTGGCCAGGTGTTTCCTCGTTTCCTTGTTCCCTGGAAGTTTATTGTAGATCATAAATTATGCTTCTCACCTGGGCCGAAGAAGTTTAAGGCCGTATTCCGACAAGTGGGTACATTTTGACAACCGTTTCGGACCCTGAGATGGCGAGAACGACACGAAGAGACGCTTGGTCCCACCCCCAGATCCCACCATCCCATCTTCACAAAGATTATGGTCATTCTTTATCTAAATAGGAATATATGAACATCCGAGCAGTCTGCATCCTAATTACAGCGGACGTTGCACAGTAAGTGATGTTTTATTATATTTGTTGGCTGTCACTAAGTCTGCAGTGAGTAATAATCAGTGACGAAGAGGAAAAAAAGCAAACGTGATGCGTTTTTGAAATTATGCTTAATATGACCAAAATACGTAAATATTAAATGTGACTATAAATGTGCTCGTTACTACATTACCGGCTTCCGCCCACCTCCAAAGACATGCACCAGATCTTAAGAAACCATTACTTTCTAGTTTTAATTACTCATATGAGACAGGTTTTTTGTCCAACACTCAAACAGAAGGTCTTATTTCCTTATTATTGAAACAGGAAATAAATGGTCAGTATAAAGACCCAGTTCATCTAAAAAATTGGAGACCAATAACACTGCAGTGTTATGATGCTAAAATCCTGGCAAAATGTTTGGCTACACGACTTAAGTCTGTTTTGTCAAATATTATTCACCAAGATCAATCAGGCTTCCTACAAGGAAGAAATATAGGAAACAATATTACACAGTTATTAGAAATTATAGAGAATTATAATATGGAAAATAAAAGAGGATTAATTTTTGTAGCCGACCTGGAGAAGGCTTTTGACAAAATTAGCTTGGATTTTATTTGTAAAAGCTTAGTTTTTTTCAATTTTGGCAACTCCGTATTACACTGGATCAAGACGCTATATAATAAAACTAATTGTAGAATTATCAATAATGGATACATCTCTGGGACAATACCTCTATTAAGAGGTCTAAAACAAGGGTGCCCTTTGTCTCCATACTTATTTATTATTGCTATGGAAATATTGGCGATTAAAGTTAGATTGAATAAAAATATTGAAGGGCTCAGTAATAATAATATTGAAAGTAAAATAACAATGTATGCAGACGATACAAGCTTCTTTATAAGCCCCAATCCTCATTGTCTGCAAAGCCTTCTTGATCTTTTGGACATATTTTCACAGCAATCTGGGCTTAAGCTAAATTATGATAAATGTAAAATATTAAGGATCGGAAATCTAAAGGGAACGTCCTTTCGAATGGAATGCAAAGTGCCTGTTTTGTGGACAGATGGACCAGTTAACATACTTGGTGTTGTTGTCCCAGAGGACCTGGAAGATCTAGGCTCAGTAAATTATGATAATCGACTAAGAAAGCTGGATAAAATTATGCAATTATGGAAAGGGAAATCCTTAACCTTGTATGGTAAAATATCTATTGTCAACTCGTTAATTATTCCTCAATTTATTTATTTGTTTTTGTCATTACCAGCTCCATCACAAAACTTTTTTAAGATTTATGAGCGGAGGGTCTTCGATTTTGTCTGGGACGGCAAACCAGAAAGGATTAAAAGAAAGGTTTTGTACAATGAATATGAATATGGGGGCTTGAAACTTCTCAACCTTGAAGCTATGTGTCTGTCTTTAAAAGCATCAATTGTTCCAAAGATGTATTTAAACACTGAGTGGTACACAAGTGTCCTGTTGGACAGAAAACATGTATTGTATCAAAAGAAATTGTATCCTTTTTTACAAGTGATCCCCTCCCATTTTCCTTATGTAGAGAGTCTGCTGGGAAACATGGCGGGGTTCATAAAGGAAACAATCCACTCATGGTGGTGTTTTCAATTTTATGTACCAGAAAAAAGAGATGATATTTTGCAGCAAATAATATGGATGAACTCTAATATTGTAATAGATGGAAAGCCTTTCTTTTGGAAAAATATGTTTGAAAGAGGAATCATTTTTGTCAATGACATTATCAATGAGAATGGAAAAATTATGAAATATGATGAATTTACAACTATGTATGGTGATGCTTGTTCAAGCTTTTCATTTAATCAACTAACTGGAGTCATTGGGAAAAGATGGAAACAAATTAATTATGGAACTACTAAATTATTAGTTTGTAAGCCCTTAATAAGAAATTCTAGTTGGCAAAAAGGAACTAAAATAAATAGAAAAATATATAAGTTTTATTTAATAAAGAAATCTTTGAAGGCTGCCCCATACAACACATATGGAAAATGGGAGGACTTTTTTGACTGCCCGTTGCCGTGGGATGCAATATTCAAATTAATCTACAAAACCACTATCGATGTGCAAAATCGTTATTTTCAAATTAAAACTATTTATAACTTCCTACCCACGGGAAAAATGTTAAAAATATGGAATATGACAGAGTCAGATGATTGCCGTTTTTGTTGTCAGGAGCCTGAATCCACCTTACATTTGTTTTGGTATTGTCATATTGTGTCTTCATTTTGGGTGGAAGTTGAAAAAATGTGTTTAAAGATTGGTTTGTTTATGAAGCTTGATGTGGTTTCTGTTATTTTAGGAGAGTTCATTGACAATCATGATTTAGTCAATTTAATTATAGTACTCGGTAAAAGGTTTATTTTTAAGGCAAAAAACAGATATTCACTTAGTATTTCTTTCTTTAAAACATTTATTCAGTATTTTTTAACTTTAGAAAATTATATGGTTGAAAACGATAATGATGCCAAAAAACATAAAAAAAGATGGGAAGTCCTCAAAGGCTTATTTTGAAAATGTAATTTTGTTTATATATGATATGCAATCTGTTGTTGTATTCCCTATTTTAAGTGTACATAAATGAAGGTATGTGTTGCTGACTTCGACTTGGATGTGATGTGGACTGTACATGGGTGCTTAATTTGAAAATGTATTTTTGTTTGTGGATTGTATGCAACCTGTTGTGATCCCTGGTTTTTGGTGTACATGGGTGAAGGTGTGTGTTGCTGAGCCCGATCTGGACGTAATCTGAACTGGACCTGGTTTTAAGAACCCTTTTGAACAATCTGATTTTATTGACAATCCGGTCTGGTGAAGTTAAGGTCCTTTGTTTGTTTTGTTTGAAAGTAAAACAAATTTAAAAACAATTACATAAAAAATAGTGATTAGTGAAAATGTTAGTGGACCAGCACCACACACAATCATGTGTGCTCGAATGACTGTGTCCCTTGCAGACTGTATTGTTCTATACTGTAGGAACCAGAAGTTGTTGTTTTTTTTAATAACAGAAAGAGACAGCTCCTTTTGTGTAAATGAGTGTGGATGAGTGTGAATGGGGGAGGGAGGGTTTTCTTGGGTTGATGCACTAATGGTAAGTGTATCTTGTGTTTTTTTTTAAATGTTGTTTGAAATAAAAAAAATAAAAATAAAATAAAAAAAAAAGACATGCACCTGGGGATGGGCCCCTCCCACCTCCAAAAACATGCACCTGGGGATAGGCCCCTCCCACCTCCAAAGACATGCACCTGGGGATAGACCCCTCCCACCTCCAAAGACATGCACCTGGGGATAGGTTGATTGGCAACACTAAATGGTCCCTAGTGTGTGAATGTTGTCTGTCTATCTGTGTTGGCCCTGTGATGAGGTGGCCACTTGTCCAGGGTGTACGCCGCCTTCCGCCCGAATGCAGCTGAGATAGGCCCCAGCGACCCCGAAAGAGACAAGCAGTAGAAAATGGATAGACTACATTACATATATACTTCATGTATAAAAAAAAACTCAATGGAGGTGTTTGGATGTTTTTTAAGGGCTCTATAGGTGAAATAGAGCAGCACCCATATGCTTCATTGTAAGCAGACTTTTAATCGCAATTATTTAATACTTAGATGCAAAAAAATGCAGTTCCCCTTTTAAAGGCCTACTGAAATTATTTTTTTAAATTTAAACGGGGATAGCAGATCCATTCTATGTGTCATACTTGATCATTTCGCAATATTGGCATATTTTTGCTGAAAGGATTTAGTAGAGAACATCGACGATAAAGTTCGCAACTTTTGGTCGCTGATAAAAAAAAGCCTTGCCTGTACCGGAAGTAGCGTGACGTCACAGGTTGAAGGGCTCCTCACATTTCCCCATTGTTTACACCAGCAGCGAGAGCGATTCGGACCGAGAAAGTGACGATTACCCCATTAATTTGAGCCAGGATGAAAGATTCGTGGATGAGGAACGTGAGAGTGAAGGACTAGAGTGCAGTGCAGGACGCATCTTTTTTCGCTCTGACCATAACTTAAGTACAAGCTGCCTCATTGGATTCCACACTCTCTCCTTTTTCTACTGTGGATCACGGATTTGTATTTTAAACCACCTCGGATACTATATCCTCTTGAAAATGAGAGTCGAGAACGCGAAATGAACATTCACAGTGACTTTTATCTCCACGACAATACATCGGCGAAGCACTTTAGCTACGGAGCTAGCGTGATAGCATCAGGCTTAACTGCAGATAGGAACAAAAGAAATAAACCCCTGACTGGAAGGATAGACAGAAAATCAACAATACTATTAAACCATGGACCTGTAACTACACGGTTAATGCTTTCCAGCCTGGCGAAGCTTAACAATGCTGTTGCTAACGACGCCATTGAAGCTAACTTAGCAACGGGACCTCACAGAGCTATGCTAAAAACATTAGCTCTCCACCTACGCCAGCCAGCCCTCATCTGCTCATCAACACCCGTGCTCACCTGCGTTCCAGTGATCGACGGAGCGACGAAGAACTTCACCCGATCATAGATGCGGTCGGCGGCTAGCGTCGGATAGCGCGTCTGCTATCCAAGTCAAAGTCCTCCTGGTTGTGTTGCTGCAGCCAGCCGCTAATACACCGATCCCACCTAAAGCTTTCTTCTTTGCAGTCTTCATTGTTCATTAAACAAATTGCAAAAGATTCACCAACACAGATGTCCAGAATACTGTGGAATTTTGCGATGAAAACAGAGCTTTTTGTATTGGATTCAATGTGTCCGAATACTTCCAATTCAACGATTGACGTCACGCGCATACGTCATCATACATAGATGTTTTCAACCGGAAGTTTAGCGGGAAATTTAAAATTGCACTTTATAAGTTAACCCGGCCGTATTGGCATGTGTTGCAATGTTAAGATTTCATCATTGATATATAAACTATCAGACTGCGTGGTCGGTAGTAGTGGGTTTCAGTAGGCCTTTAAGGGTAACGATTGTGTTGTGATAAAGTCATTGTGTAAAAGCCTAGAAGACAAATACTTAGGAGCTAAATATTTACAATTTTACATCAACCTCAAAAAGTCCTTTAAATTCAAGTTTATCTGTCTAGCTCGAGAGAAGACAACGTAGGTAATGCTAATCCCAATTCTGTAAATGTCCATACCTTTTATTTGGGAAACTGCGCCCGTCGCTGGCGAGATATGAGTCTGACAACCAATCCTGACGCTCTCTCACGGCACACTAACAACTACTGACTTTTCCCCCCTCTTCCTCTCTCTGATTTGTTTTCAAGAGGATGAGCCTGCACCTTTTCCAGACAACCCCCTCCAGAGGCGTAAAAAAGGCTTAGGTCTGTCAGTACTCCGTACCAATGGCTCATTGTCCATCCACTCAAAGAACAAACTTGGTCGCATGATTAGCCTACCACAGAACTTCCGTCAAATTTCATCAATCATTGACGTGGATATCTTACCTGAGACACATCGGCGCGTGCGGCTCCACAAGCATGGCACCCATAAACCACTGGGCTTCTATATCCGAGACGGGGTCAGCGTGCGAGTGACGCCACAAGGTGTCGAAAAGGTAAGATTCATCATTTTATATTAACATTGTACGTTGAATAACCATTTTGGGTGTCATTTGCAAGTTTTACATAGGACACTTTGCAGTTCCAATTAATAGATGGCCGTGGCGTATAGGCTAAGGTGTGTTGCCATATTCAGGAAGTAGTCTTTGCCATTAGTTAAATGTGCCAGTCTTGCCTTTTGTTGAGTCCTACAAAGTATTGTAAATGTTGTACCAGATGTTTGATTGTAACTTGCTTTTTACAGAGAATGTGCTAAAAGCGACTTTCGTAATATTGATGCTCATCAATTCGGGCGTTCAATAACACAATATCGCTCACCGTAACTGTCATTGGGGTGGATCGCTCGCCTGTGCATCGGTTGGGGACATCTCTGTGCTGGTGACCCGTCTCCCCTCGAGATGGTCTCCTACTGGCCCCACTATGGACTGGACTCTCACTATTATGTTAAATCCACTATGGACTGGACTCTCACAATATTATGTTAGATCCACTATGGACTGGACTCTCACTATTATGTTAGATCCACTATGGACTGGACTCTCACTATTATGTTAGATCCACTATGGACTGGACGTTCACACTATTATGTTAGATCCACTATGGACTGGACTCTCACACTATTATGTTAGATCCACTATGGACTGGACTCTCACTATTATGTTAGATCCACTATGGACTGGACTTTCACAATATTATGTTAGATCCACTATGGACTGGACTCTCACACTATTATGTTAGATCCACTATGGACTGGACTTTCACAATATTATGTTAGATCCACTATGGACTGGACTTTCACAATATTATGTTAGATCCACTATGGACTGGACTCTCACACTATTATGTTAGATCCACTATGGACTGGACTCTCACTATTATGTTAGATCCACAATGGACTGGACTTTCACAATATTATGTTAGATCCACTATGGACTGGACTCTCACACTATTATGTTAGATCCACTATGGACTGGACTCTCACTATTATGTTAGATCCACTATGGACTGGACTTTCACAATATTATGTTAGATCCACTATGGACTGGACTCTCACACTATTATGTTAGATCCACTATGGACTGGACTCTCACTATTATGTTAGATCCACTATGGACTGGACTCTCACTATTATGTTAGATCCACTATGGACTGGACTCTCACACTATTATGTTAGATCCACTATGGACTGGAATCTCACACTATTATGTTAGATCCACTATGGACTGGACTCACACTATTATGTTAGATCCACTATGGACTGGACTCTCACACTATTATGTTAGATCCACTATGGACTGGACTCTCACTATTATGTTAGATCCACTATGGACTGGACTCTCACTACTATGTTAGATCCACTGTGGACTGGATTTTCACACTATTATGTTAGATCCACTAAGGACTGGACTCTCACTATTATGTTAGATCCACTACGGACTGGACTTTCACAATATTATGTTAGATCCACTATGGACTGGACTCTCACACTATTATGTTAGATCCACTATGGACTGGACTCTCACACTATTATGTTAGATCCACTATGGACTGGACTCTCACTATTATATTAGATCCACTATGGACTGGACTCTCACTATTATGTTAGATCCACTATGGACTGGACTCTCACACTATTATGTTAGATCCACTATGGACTGGACTTTCACAATATTATGTTAGATCCACTATGGACTGGACTCTCACACTATTATGTTAGATCCACTATGGACTGGACTTTCACAATATTATGTTAGATCCACTTTGGACTGGACTCTCACTATTATGTTAGATCCACTATGGACTGGACTCTCACTATTATGTTAGATCCACTATGGACTGGACTCTCACACTATTATGTTAGATCCACTATGGACTGGACTCTCACTATTATGTTAGATCCACTATGGACTGGACTCTCACTATTATGTTAGATCCACTATGGACTGGACTTTCACTATTATGTTAGATCCACTATGGACTGGACTTTCACACTATTATGTTAGATCCACTATGGACTGGACTCTCACTATTATGTTAGATCCACTACGGACTGGACTTTCACAATATTATGTTAGATCCACTATGGACTGGACTCTCACACTATTATGTTAGATCCACTATGGACTGAACTCTCACACTATTAGATAGTACTTTATTGATTCTGTTAGATCCACTATGGACTGGACTCTCACTATTATGTTAGATCCACTATGGACTGGACTCTCACTATTATGTTAGATCCACTATGGACTGGACTCTCCCAATTATGTTAGATCCACTATGGACTGGACTCTCACTATTATGTTAGATCCACTATGGACTGGACTCTCACTATTATGTTAGATCCACTACGGACTGGACTCTCACACTATTATGTTAGATCCACTATGGACTGGACTCTCGCTATTATGTTAGATCCACTATGGACTGGACTCTCACTATTATGTTAGATCCACTATGGACTGGACTCTCACACTATTATGTTAGATCCACTATGGACTGGACTCTCACTATTATGTTAGATCCACTATGGACTGGACTCTCACTATTATGTTAGATCCACTATGGAGTGGACTCTCACACTATGATGTTAGATCCACTATGGACTGGACTCACACTATTATGTTAGATCCACTATGGACTGGACTCTCACTATTATGTTAGATCCACTATGGACTGGACTCTCACACTATTATGTTAGATCCACTATGGACTGGACTTTTACAATATTATGTTAGATCCACTATGGACTGGACTCTCACACTATTATGTTAGATTCAATATGGACTGGCCTTTCACAATATTATGTTAGATCCACTATGGATTGGACTTTCACAATATTATGTTAGATCCACCATGGACTGGACTCTCACTATTATGTTTGATCCACTATGGACTGGACTCTCACTATTATGTTAGATCCACTATGGACTGGACTCTCACTGTTATGTTAGATCCACTATGGACTGGACTCTCACTATTATGTTAGATCCACTATGGACTGGACTGTCACTATTATGTTAGATCCACTATGGACTGGACTGTCACTATTATGCTAGATCCACTATGGACTGGACTCTCACTATTATGTTAGATCCACTACGGACTGGACTCTCACTATTATGTTAGATCCACTATGGACTGAACTCTCACACTATTATGTTAGATCCACTATGGACTGGACTCTCACTATTATGTTAGATCCACTATGGACTGGACTGTCACTATTATGTTAGATCCACTATGGACTGGACTGTCACTATTATGCTAGATCCACTATGGACTGGACTCTCACTATTATGTTAGATCCACTATGGACTGGACTCTCACTATTATGTTAGATCCACTATGGACTGAACTCTCACACTATTATGTTAGATCCACTATGGACTGGACTCTCACTATTATGTTAGATCCACTATGGACTGGACTGTCACTATTATGTTAGATCCACTATGGACTGAACTCTCACACTATTATGTTAGATCCACTATGGACTGGACTTTCACAATATTATGTCAGACCCACTCGACGTCCATTGCATCCGGTCTCCCTTATAGGGAGGGGGGGAACCCACATATGCGGTCCTCTCCAAGGTTTCTCATAGTCTTTCACATCGACGTCCCACTGGGTTGTGAGTTTTTCCTTGCCCTTATGTGGGCTCTGTACCGAGGATGTCGTTGTGGCTTGTGCAGCCCTTTGAGACACTTGTGATTTAGGGCTATATAAATAAACATTGATTGATTGATTGATAATGAGGAAGTGTGATGTTTTGTGGCTAACAGCTAGCCTGCTGTTCAGGTATTATGTTCAGTAACAAGTTTAAAAAGAGTGTCAAACTCTTTGCATCTGTTGGAATGCTACATTAGTTAATTGCACAATGTTATTGCCAAGCAGGTTGCTGCGACTGCTTTCATTTAGCACCGGAATTAAACACAGATAGCTTCTTCTTTTTTCGGTTTGGGTACCACCTGTTCTGCTGGTACCAATGTCGTTATGTGACAGGGTTTTGGTGCCCATCTATAACGACTATGGGATGTAACTGTATTGTAAATGTTGCTGTATTTGGATTTCAAAATGTTAGCAATAATGCTGTGGCATGTGACAGAGTCAAAGGAGAACTTGAAGTACTCCTATCAGTATATATATTTTTTCTGAAGCTATAAAGTGGGCTGGTTTCAAAAAAGTAAACTACATCTCCAATGATCCCTTGCAGAGTGCGGGAGAGCCTGCAAAGTTTGAATTAGAAGTATAAACACATTTTGGTTTTACGGTGTATATATACCTGTGTGTGTGTGTGTGTGCGTGTGTGTGTGTGTGCGTGCGTGCGTGCGTGCGTGCGTGCGTGCGTGTGTGTATATATATACACTACCGTTCAAAAGTTTGGGGTCACCCAAACAATTTTGTGGAATAGCCTTCATTTCTAAGAACAAGAATAGACTGTTGAGTTTCAGAGGAAAGTTCTCTTTTTCTGGCCATTTTGAGCGTTTAATTGACCCCACAAATGTGATGCTCCAGAAACTCAATCTGCTCAAAGGAAGGTCAGTTTTGTAGCTTCTGTAACGAGCTAAACTGTTTTCAGATGTGTGAACATGATTGCACAAGGGTTTTCTAATCATCAATTAGCCTTCTGAGCCAATGAGCAAACACATTGTACCATTAGAACACTGGAGTGATAGTTTCTGGAAATGGGCCTCTATACACCTATGTAGATATTGCACCAAAAACCAGACATTTGCAGCTAGAATAGTCATTTACCACATTAGCAATGTATAGAGTGTATTTCTTTAAAGTTAAGACTAGTTTAAAGTTATCTTCATTGAAAAGTACAGTGCTTTTCCTTCAAAAATAAGGACATTTCAATGTGACCCCAAACTTTTGAACGGTAGTATGTATATATATATATATATATATATATATATATATATATATATATATATATATATATATATATATATATATATATATATATATATATATATATATATATATATATATATATACATACACATTTTCTACCGCTTATTCCCTTCGGGGTCGCATTGCTCGTGATAAATAATTATATTTGCATCCCCCCAGTGTTTTGCTGATCAGCATATATTTTGCATATTAATGAGAGACAGGAACACAAAACGGATGGCAAACCTTATTCTGTCCACTTTGCACATGTTTAGTAGATCAGCTTTGCGTGTGCTATCAGGTTTGCACACGTTTTATTCCTTGCAAACATTTAGTAAATCAGGCCCTGTGTGTCCAACTCCAACCTAGAGAAGAGGATTGCACTTTGTCAGGCCTCTACTTTCACACCTGTACTTTCACACCTGTACAACTTGGGTGTCCCACCTGAAAACTAAGCTCCTTCTGCAATCTCTTAAACACAATAAGGTGGCAATCTCTAAGGGGGGAAACTAAACAATAAAAAAAAATACTGTCAATAAAATAAAGTATCCTTCATCCACATTTTATCAACCATCACAACATTTATAGTTATATGAATAAAACAAAAACCTTCTTCTCCAACTAGTTTATCATCAGGTCAGCTGCATTATGCCTCAAAATACTACACTCATTCTCATAGACATAGAAACTTAACAGCACAGCCTACACTCTAGCCACAGTAATGTTTTACTGTACCAAGTAATGAACCAGTAGTCATCAATTCCCCCCGTTCTTTTCAATTCTATTAATGTCATTGTGTTGTCTGACCAGTAAGCATGTAGACACGTGCAGCTTGAGGAAGTCCACATTGATACAAATAATGGTAGTCTACATATTTGTTTTCATTACCGTTTAAACAGGAATGGCAACTGGTAGGTCTTTTCCACGAAACAGCTCATTTTGACAGAACACCATGCAGAAAATATGCATAGTTTTAACTTACAGTTGTGTCCATGTCCTGATCGATGGCTCGCCTGATGTTAGCGTTAAATAGCGTCAAAAATAAGTTGCTCTCAGGTGTTCACATATTAGATAGATAGTACTTTATTGATTCCTTCAGGAGAGTTCCCTCATATTAATATGTAGATCAAACATGTTAAAGCCACACTTTTGTTTTGGCACTCCGGCTATCTGTGAGAAATTCAATGTCCTCATCTAAGAAGGAAAAGCATCTGATTGGCCCACCTCCCTCCCTCTCATATTGTACACTGTTAAATAACTGTGATTGGGTATACAGTACAGGCCAAAAGTTTGGACACACCTTCTCATTCAGTGCCTTTTCTTTATTTGCATGACTATTTACATTGTAGATTGTCACATCAAAAATATGAATGAACACATGTGGAGTTATGTACTTAACAAAAAAAGGTGAAATAACTGAAAACATGTTTTATATTCTACTTTCTTCAAAATAGCCACCCTTTGCTCTGATTACTGCTTTGCACACTCTTGGCATTATCTCCATGAGCTTCAAGAGGTAATCAACTGAAATGCTTTTCACTTCACAGGTGTCATAGTTTTGATGCCTTCAGTGACAATCTACAATGTAAATAGTCATGAAAATAAAGAAAACGCATTGAAATGAGAAGGTGTGTCCAAACTTTTGGCCTGTACGGCATTCCCAAACTTTTCCCACCCATTTACAAGACAAAATGAAATATAATTGGATTTTGTTTGATAACTTTTAGTCTTGTTTTTTTTCATCAACACAGGTTTACTGAGGGCTGGGGGGTGTCTCTGTGTGGGCGGACAGGTAGTGGACAGAAAAGAGGGAAGATGACATCATAGGAGTGTTGTAACGTATCCCTTTTTCAGCGGATTTCTCCTATATACATTTTGTGGGTATATTAAAATGTACATTCTCAACTTCAAACATTTTATTTGAGGGGGCTCTGCCCCCTCTTGCCCCTACGTACAGCCGGCCCTGATTTGCAGTCAGGCATATCTTCATTTTTTTTCACTTAAAAAAAAATTAAATAGAGAGGACATGACATTGGTGTCCTCAATAGTAGTAAGACAGCCTCAAATTGTTTCCTTACTGGTCAAGCTGAGAACAACCGCACACTTCCTCCCCTTCACAATAATAGCATAGTGCGCCACATCCAGTCAGACTGCGCTAACAAAATAAATGTCTCAAAATAGTACCTTACAGAAGCATAATGTACCTAAAGCACTTATTGATACATTTACACAATTGTTATGCCTTTATCTAAAATACTTGTCAAAATTGTCCAAAGACGTATTGCACCAATAAATGTGAGGATTTTATTACATTTTCTTTGACACAAAAGCACACTCTATGGCGGTAAAATAAGTGTAAAAGGTATTAAAGGCCTACTGAAATGATTTTTATTTATTTAAACGGGGATAGCAGATCCATTCTATGTGTCATACTTGATCATTTCGCGATATTGCCATATTTTTGCTGAAAGGATTTAGTAGAGAACATCGACGATAAAGTTTGCAACTTTTGGTCGCTAATAAAAAAAGCCTTGCCTGTACCGGAAGTAGCGTGACGTCACAGGTTGAAGGGCTCCTCACATTTCCCCATTGTTTACACCAGCAGCGAGAGCGATTCGTACCGAGAAAGCGACGATTACCCCATTAATTTGAGCGAGGATGAAAGATTCGTGGATGAGGAACGTGAGAGTGAAGGACTCGATTGCAGTGCAGGACGTATCTTTTTTCGCTCTGACCGTAACTTAGGTAAAAGGGCTCATTGGATTCCACACTTTCTCCTTTTTCTATTGTGGATCACGGATTTGTATTTTAAACCACCTCGGATACTATATCCTCTTGAAAATGAGAGTCATTCACAGTGACTTTTATCTCCACGACAATACATCGGTGAAGCACTTTAGCTACGGAGCTAACGTGATAGCATCGTGCTTAAATGCAGATAGAAACAAATGAAATAAGCCCCTGAAATGCAGATAGAAACAAAAGAAATAAGCCCCTGACTGGAAGGATAGACAGAAGATCAACAATACTACTATCAGGAGACACCAAACCAAACACTGGACGTGTAACCACACGGTTAATGCTGTGCCGCCTGGCAAAGCCTAGCAATGCTGTTGCTAACGACGCCATTGAAGCTAACTTAGCTACGGGACCTCGACAGAGCTATGATAAAAACATTAGCGCTCCACCTACGCCAGTCCTCATCTGCTCATCAACACCCATGCTCACCTGCGTTCCAGCGATCAACAGCGCGACGAAGGACTTCACCCGATCATCGATGCGGTCGGCGGCTAGCGTCGGAAGCGCGTCTGCTATCCAACTCAAAGTCCTCCTGGTTGTGTTGCTGCAGCCAGCCGCTAATACACCGATCCCACCTACAGCTTTCTTCTTTGCAGTCTCCATTGTTCATTAAACAAATTGCAAAAGATTCACCAACACAGATGTCCAGAATACTGTGGAATTTTGCGATGAAAACAGAGCTGTTTGTATTGTGATACAATGTGTCCGAATACTTCCGTTTCAACCATTGACGTCACACGCATACGTCATCATACATAGACGTTTTCAACCGGAAGTTCCCCGGGAAATTTAAAATTGCACTTTATAAGTTAACCCGGCCGAATTGGCATGTGTTGCAATGTTAAGATTTCATCATTGATATATCAGACTGCGTGGTCGGTAGTAGTGGGTTTCAGTAGGCCATTAAATGGAATGAAAAACAAATAAAATGGGTGAGGTTACTCTCTTCTTTTAATGTTTTTATGATGTTTTTACTCTGTAGCACTTTGAGCCTTGTTATTAAAATGTAATACAAATAACATCTATTATTATTGCGTCACTAGGCAACAGGCACTGCCTTTTGAAAGGCACTCGCACACGATGCTCTCATGACACTTATCTCAACTGCATTATGCCTGATATTGGAAGATTTTTTTTTTAAAGTAACACATTATTTTCCCCGAGTAATTAATTACATTTATTAAATAGTAATTATGTTAGTAATTCAATGACATTTTTGGTAAAGTAACAAGTAATCATAATTAATGACTAATTTTAAGAACACAGCCTGTCACACAGCATTATGAAGCAGGTGTTCTTGCTTCTTTGTGTGTATGCGCTATAATAACGTTTTACCTATAAAAACACCATTGTTAAAGGTCAATTCTTTTCATGTTGCTGTTGACGTTTTTACATGTCCTTTTAAACCAGAGCTTTTGAAAAAATGAGCATAGCTAAATGTTTTTATTTAAAGAAGATTGGAGATTATGCCATGGGTGGATCTACACCTGACATCCACTGTAATAATACCAAGTACAATAGCGTATCTAGTCGATACTACTGTGATTACATCGATATTTTTTATCGTCACAAAATCTTTTTTCCTTTTTTTTATTATGTTTATAAACTCAGAAAATATGTCCCTGGACACATAAGGACTTTGAATATGACCAATGTATGATCCTGTAACTATTTGGTATCGGATTGATACCTATATATTTATATATATATATATATATATATATATATATATATATATATATATATATATATATATATATATATATATATGTATATATATATATATATATATATATATATATATATATATATATATATATATATATATATATATATATATATATATAATGACAGCCCAGCATGTGACTATAGTTTTTCGGACCAGACTGTGCTGCATGTTATGCAAAATTCCCCTTCAGATGTTCTCCAGGTGGCCTTAAAGCTATCAATGACACCTGACTCTGCAGCCTGAACTAATGACTCTAACTGTACTTGCAGTATCATACAATAAAAAGTGATGTTCCATTGGACTGTTTTTTAATTCTTTCTTGCTCTAGGTTCCAGGAGTGTTCATATCTCGCCTGGTGCGTGGTGGTCTTGCAGAGAGCACAGGCCTCCTGGGACTTAATGATGAAATCCTCGAGGTCAATGGCATCGATGTTACAGGAAAATCATTGGATCAGGTAACAGCACATTGTTCTTTAGATTGCATAGCTCTAGGCACCTCAACATGTACTGTACTTTTTAATATTCCCAACAAATAATCTTCCAAGTGATCGTCTTTTTAGCTTCATGTGTTACACCCTACTTCAGTGGTTTGTAGACTTTCTCAAGATGCATGTAACACCACACTAGTTGGCATCACTGAAGGGGAGAGAATATTTGACCATAACAACTAGGGGTGTGGGAAAAAATCGATTCGAATTCGAATCGCGATTCTCACGTTGTGCGATTCAGAATCGATTCTCATTTTTAAAAAATTGATTTTTTTAAATGTATTCATTTATTTATTTATTTATTTATTTTTAATTTTTAATTTTATTTTATTTTGTATTTTTTGTATTTTTTTTAAATTAATCAATCCTACAAAACAATACACAGCAATACCATAACAATGCAATCCAATTCCAAAACCAAACCCAACCCAGCAACAGTCAGAACTGCAATAAACAGAGCAATTGAGAGGAGACACAAACACGACACAGAACAAATCAAAAGTAGTGAAACAAAAATGAATATTATCAACAACAGTATCAATATTAGTTACAATTTCAACATAGCAGTGATTAAAAATCCCTCATTGACATTATTAGACATTTATAAAAATAAAAAAAATAACAATAGTGTCACAGTGGCTTACACTTGCATCGCATCTCATAAGCTTGACAACACACTGTGTCCAATATTTTCACAAAGATAAAATAAGTCATGTTTTTGGTTCATTTAATAGTTCAAACAAATTGACATTATTGCAATCAGTTGATAAAACATTGTCCTTTACAATTATAAAAGCTTTTTACAAAAATCTACTACTCTGCTTGCATGTCAGCAGACTGGGGTAGATCCCGCTGAAATCTATGTATTGATTGAATAGAGAATTGTTTTGAAACGGGAAAATATCCTTTTTGAATCGAGAATCGCGTTGAATCGAAACAAATCGATTTTGAATCGAATCGTGACCCCAAGAATCAATATTGAATCGAATCGTGGGAGACCCAAAGAATCACAGCCCTAATAACAACATTTACACACTATTTTGAGCTTTGTATTTTATTTGACGTTCTACTAGTCTGTAACACACTTTAGTCTCCTAATGTCAATAAAGCCTAGCAATGTAAAATGGCGGCATGCAAGGTTGTGATGGTTCTTTAGATATTAAAAAAAACTAAAATGCATGTACTAATGTTAGAAGTAGCCTTCACTGACATCCAGAATTTTGAAACACCCACATACTGGAATGGAGTTGAAGACAGGTAATAGCATTAACCTGTCTAGAATGTTATTTTGATGTCATCCACTTAGTGGAAACGTCAATATCAATGCTAGTAAAACAGAAAATAATGAATGTAGCTGGGATAGGCTCCAGCCACCCCGACAGGGACAAGCGGTAGAAAATATATGGATAGAGTTTCACCGGTATAATATGACTTAGGTTGAAGGAAACATGCAACTTTTCTCTGACTCCAATTGAACATTCACCTACCGAAGAGCATCTACTGTAGCAAATTGTTGTAAGCTTTTGATCACCAAATTTCGTCACTGCCTGCGATGAGGTGGTGACTTGTCCAGGGTGTACCCCGCCTTCCGCCCGTGTGCAGCTGAGATAGACTCCAGCACCCCCGCAGCCCCGGACGGGACAAGCGGTAGCAAAATGGATGGATGGATGGTGACATTGGTCGTTCCTGGCCGAGTGGTACTCTTTCCTGCAACAGCATGACATCATTGTAGTATTGTCAAAGATGACTTAGTAAAAATGTGTAAGATGAAGTGGGAGGAATGTTGACAACAAACACACTTACATTTAATCAATAAACTAATCATAGTTATTACTACAAAAAGTGAAAACCGTGTTCCAAGTAAAACGCAAATAACAACAAACATTTTCAGTAGAGTGTCTTTAAAGGCCTACTGAAATGATTTTTTTTTTATTTAAACGGGGATAGCAGATCCATTCTATGTGTCATACTTGATCATTTCGCGATATTGCCATATTTTTGCTGAAAGGATTTAGTAGAGAACATCGACGATAAAGTTCCCAACTTTTGGTCGCTGATAAGAGCCTTGCTTGTACCGGAAGTAGCGTGACGTCGCAGGTTGAAGGGCTCCTCACATTTCCCCATTGTTTACACCAGCAGCGAGAGCGATGCGGAACCGAGAAAGCGACGATTACCCCATTAATTTGAGAGAGGATGAAAGATTTGTGGATGAGGTACGTGAGAGTGAAGGACTAGAGTGCAGTGCAGGACGTATTTTTTTCGCTCTGACCGTAACTTAGGTACAAGGGCTCATTGGATTCCACACTTTCTCCTTTTTCTATTGTGGATCACGGATTTGTATTTTAAACCACCTTGGATACTATATCCTCTTGAAAATGATAGTCGAGAACGCGAAATGGACATTCACAGTGACTTTTAGCTCCACGACATTACATCAGCGAAGCACTTTAGCTACGGAGCTAACGTGATAGCATTGTGATTAACTGCAGATAGAAACAAAAGAAATAAACCCCTGACTGGAAGGATAGACATAAAATCAACAATACTATTAAACCATGGTGTTTAATACTATTAAACACCTGACAACTTTCTCTCTGTTTAATTTTAGGTAACAGACATGATGGTGGCCAACAGCCACAATCTTATTGTGACAGTGAAGCCAGCTAACCAGAGGAACAATGTGATACATCGCGGGAGTCGAACCTCCGTGGGAAGTTCTATTTCTTTTGGCCTAAATGGATCTACAGGCTCCGCTCTTTTACATGATTCAACAAGTCCCACTTCCCAGAGCAACCTCATCACTGCAAGGTTGGACATGAACATTCAAATATTTTGTATGGTTGTCAAATGTACACTACTGTTCAAAAGTTTGGGGTCACCCAAACAATTTTGTGGAATAGCCTTCATTTCTAAGAACAAGAACAGACTGTCGAGTTTCAGATGAAAGTTCTCTTTTTCTGGCCATTTTGAGCGTTTAATTGACCCCACAAATGTGATGCTCCAGAAACTCAATCTGCTCAAAGTAAGGTCAGTTTTGTAGCTTCTGTAACGAGCTAAACTGTTTTCAGATGTGTGAACATGATTGCACAAGGGTTTTCTAATCGTCAATTAGCCTTCTGAGCCAATGAGCAAACACATTGTACCATTAGAACACTGGAGTGATAGTTGCTGGAAATGGGCCTCTATACACCTATGTAGATATTGCACCAAAAACCAGACATTTGCAGCTAGAATAGTCATTTACCACATTAGAAATGTATAGAGTGTATTTCGTTAAAGTTAAGACTAGTTTAAAGTTATTTTCATTGAAAAGTACAGTGCTTTTCCTTCAAAAATAAGGACTTTTCAATGTGACCCCAAACTTTTGAACGGTAGTGTAACACTTTAACCTGTGTGATGATAACTAAAATGATCACATTAATCACGTATAAACACAATTTGTTTTGTCTGCACAAGCTACTTCACCTTAACCGTGGTTGGTTACATGAAAGGTGTGGTTGGACGCTATGCCTATGGTTATGTACTGTATGTTTTATACTGTATATGACATTTTCACATCAATGCATATGCAGTGCTTTGGTCCAAATTGTGCATAGATTTTGTAGTACAGATCATTTTCAAGCCACTTTCTGACCGTCTCTTTAGAATGCGCTGTTTTGTGGGCGGTCTTATTTATGTGCCACAGCCCTCGTGCAGGACCCTTTCGACTGCGTCTCCACCCTGTCAACCATGTTGTAGTTTTTATCGCTTCCACATCGAGTCTACTGACAGATATAAGTCACAACTACAGGCAACAACGGATGATTTTAGAACCAGTCTGCCCCACAAAAAGAGGCCTGAGAAAAATAAGGAAATCAATGACTTTAACGACAGACTACAAATAAAAATGGCAGACTCACACAAAGCTCTTTGGGTAAACCTCTACCATATATGGAGCTATCCTCTGATGTAACTAAGGCAAAATACGTCACTAAGGTCTCAAATTCCAAACCGCTCGTTTGGAGCAAGTTTGAAAGAAGGCAATGTCATTTTATAAATGTTATTTTTGGGACTTATGGCTATTCCAAATCCAAAACACAGATTCCAATAGGTGAGAAAAGTAGGATTTGCATCATAGAACCCCAATATATTAGGATTTATTGAAGATAAGTAAAGCGTTTTACAGTGAGACTCTATAATGAATTCCCTCCACAGTTATACAATGCTTATAGTAAGCTACATTTGTAGCCACAACTGATGAAAATGTGGCTGCTAATTCTTACTAACATGACCAGCACAAAACTTTCAGGAGGCAAAGTGGTTGACGTGTCTTGCCTAATGACACAACATGACTGCAGTGTTGGGAAGTAGCGGTGTCACTCGTTTGACCACATTTCTCACAGAGGAATTTAACACGGGGAACATCAGCAAGGATTATGGTAAAATGTCTGCCGCCATCTAGGTGATGGTGTTTAGATCAACAAACAAATTGAAAGACGACCTGCTGATGAAGATAACGAAATGCTTATGCAGTCCTTGAGGGAATTTGATAAAAGGCAAAGTTGGTAGAGTGGCCGTGCCAGCAATCGGACGGTTGCTGGTTACTGGGGTTCAATCCCCACCTTCTACCATCCTAGTCACGTCCGTTGTGTCCTTGGGCAAGACACTTCACCCTTGCTCCTGATGGCTGCTGGTTAGCGCCTTGCATGGCAGCTCCCGCCATCAGTGTGTGAATGGGTGAATGTGGAAATACTGTCAAAGCGCTTTGAGTACCTTGAAGGTAGAAAAGCGCTATATAAGTATAACCCATTTATCATTATTTATTTATTTTAAGTGCGCCTTATAGTCTGAAAAATACGATATTTAGTCTTTGCCACATTTAAATTATACAACCACTAAAAAACAGGCCAAAAGTAAAAAATAAACTTTCCTTTGAGTGTCATTTTTGCTGTATATAGGAACGTTTACTTTGCAAAAAGTTAGGATGGAAGTAAACATAGCCTCCTGACACATTTGTGGCAATTTTAAGGAACTTGTGCAACCAAAGTCTCAGCTTGTGCAACCAAACCAGATAAAAGTCACATATGCAGGCATGTGATTTTTCCGTCTAAAGTCGGAATTCCGTCTTTTTTAATCTCGGGAAAGAAAAAAAAAATATCTCCCGTTTTTCCGTTTTTTTTTCCGACCCTAAATCAAGATTCGAGACGTAGTTTATATTACGCCGTAGTTGATTGGTCGATATGTTCCTTGTGACCAATCAGGACATCTGTTATGAATGATGACGTTAATAACGTCATCATTCATAATGGTTATTACGGCCATTTTCCATATGTAAACGATGTCGGTTCTCGAGAGAAA
Organism: Entelurus aequoreus; assembly: GCF_033978785.1. Taxonomy (NCBI): domain Eukaryota; kingdom Metazoa; phylum Chordata; class Actinopteri; order Syngnathiformes; family Syngnathidae; genus Entelurus; species Entelurus aequoreus. The sequence goes on from NC_084740.1 coordinate 51,888,837, forward strand.
GGACGCTTTACGAGTAAAATAAATTGATAAACATGTCAAAAATAAGTTTCGATGGGACTGGATGGAAAGGGAAATCACTGATACTGTTGGGAAGAAGAAAGTTACGACTTTGTTCGGTGATTTTATTCGGAAAATCGATCGTCCCGGAAAGGTTTTGTGCACGTGGTGTCATGATAATATTGACTATGGATCACGAGGTTTCAAGGCTTTGGAAGTACATGCGAAACGCCAAAAACAGATGAAACAACTTGAAGCAAGGAAAACAAACTTTTCACTAGCTGGTACATTTGGATGTTAACCGAAAGTGAGCAAACCTTACGGACTTCATCCTTTTGTTTACATCGACAACTGCCTTAGACATCGAGAGGAAAGATCCACCCACTTCAGTTGCAGACAGGGTTGTTAATAATGAAGTAAGCTAAAAAATATTTGCTTGCGAAATACGCATGTTTGTTTTAAATATTAACCAATTATTGCTTAGCGAAAAAAAAATGTTTTTTTCTAAAAATAAAAAGCCACGTGAAAATATATTATGAAATTACAGAAATTCAAAGAGTCGCATTATTGATTACAGTTAACAATTTATTTGAAATAAATTTGCATATAATACTATTTTGTAATATTAAGTTCTTATGTAGTCTGTTGAAACTATTGTCAGTGGTGTAACAATCTTAAAGGTAAATATTTTCACACTTGTTTCATGCAATATGTCAGTGTCCTCACATTATTATTATTTCCTATTTTCAAATATGAGTAAACAATACTAAACATGTTTAATTATTTTCATAAATGTATATCCTATTTTGGCGAAAAGAATGAAATGTTTACATTACATTACATTACATGAACTGAAGTAATGTGGTAATACTGTAAATAAACTGTAGATAATAACACTGATCAATGTGACACCTGTGGATGTGAAATGAACACAAGATGTAAATATTAGTGACTAAATACTGTTGGGACTGAACCATATACAGTGATTCATTAGGATAATTGGGTTATGTATGTTCTATTAATGATGTTTTCATGTCTTTAAACACTAAAATATTTTCTTCAAATGGTGCTGTCTTTGTTAATTTTAGCATGTTAAATTGGTGAAAAACCAGGAGCTTCGGGGGGCGTTGCCCCTCTTGTCCCCCCCACCAGGGCACCGCCTTCGTCCCCCAGACCCCCGGAAGTTTTTTCAGTCTTTTTCATTGTGGTCAAATCACATGCCTGCATATGGGATAACAAAAAATTGGATATGACCTGCAGTTTGAACATATCCTAAATCTGTGTTAGTGAGCCAAGGTCATCACGGCTCATCGCATGTTTTATTTGTAAGATTTGTTGTGTTGTATGCTTCCTGCAGCACCATTGATGACATGTTTTCATCTTGTTTCAGCAGCAGTACTGCAGAGGGCGACAGTGATGAAGAAGATGACGACGACGATTGCGATCTAATTGTGGAAAACGAGCGTTTGATGTTTCCTGAATGTCATGGGCTCGCCAACAGCAACAACGTGTACAGCAGCAGTGAAATATTGCAGGATGGTCCTGCGATGAGGACCCTTCAACAGAGCGTCTCCATGCCTGAATATATTACGTCTGCCCTGACAGATAGAGCCATGGTGATGTCCAGTCCTTATGGGCACAGCTGATGATGTATACACACACTTCAGTCCCTATGGACACAGCTGATGATGTATACACACACTTCAGTCCCTATGGACACAGCTGATGATGTATACACACACTAATACCTATCTCTGTATCAGCAACATCCCAATGTACATTTGCCAAGGTGACAAATTTTTATGTGTTTGGTGGTTCACCTTTAAAAACCGCCGGACGGCTTGGTGGTTGCTATGGTAACCGACATGTGTACCAAGAAAACTGTCAACAAAAAGCTCATGTGATTTTAGGAAAACAGAAAACAATTCAAAATAGAAACGCTCTTGCATAGTGCAGACCTCCACCAAATAGTAAAAAAAAAAAATATCTTTTAAGGCCTACTGAAATGAAATTTTCTTATTTAAACGGGGATAGCAGATCCATTCTATGTGTCATACTTGATCATTTCGCGATATTGCCATATTTTTGCTGAAAGGATTTAGTAGAGAACATCGACGATAAAGTTCGCAACTTTTGGTCGCTGATAAAAAAAGCCTTGCCTGTACCGGAAGTAGCGTGACGTCACAGGTTGAAGGGCTCCTCACATTTCCCCATTGTTTACACCAGCAGCGAGAGCGATTCGGACCGAGAAAGCGACGATTACCCCATTAATTTGAGCCAGGATGAGGATGAGGAACGTAAGAGTGAAGGACTAGAGTGCAGCGCAGGACGTATCTTTTTTCGCTCTGACCGTAACTTAGGTACAAGGGCTCATTGGATTCCACACTTTCTCCTTTTTCTATTGTGGCTCACGGATTTGTATTTTAAACCACCTCGGATACTATATCCTCTTGAAAATGAGAGTCGAGAACGCGAAATGGACATTCACAGTGACTTTTATCTACACGACAATACATCGGCGAAGCACTTTAGCTACGGAGCTAACGTGATAGCATCGTGCTTAAATGCAGATAGAAACAAAAGAAATAAACCCCTGACTGGAAGGATCGACAGAAGATCAACAATACTACCAAACACTGGACCTGTAACCACACGGTTAATGCTGCCCAACCTGGCGAAGCCTAGCAATGTTGTTGCTAACGACGCCATTGAAGCTAACTTAGCTACGGGACCTCGACAGAGCTATGCTAAAAACATTAGCTATCCACCTACGCCAGCCCTCATCTGCTCATCAACACCCGTGCTCACCTGCGTTCCAGCGATCGACGGCGCGACAAAGGACTTCACCCGATCATCGATGCGGTCGGCGGCTAGCGTCGGATAGCGCGTCTGCTATCCAAGTCAAAGTCCTCCTGGTTGTGTTGCTGCAGCCAGCCGCTAATACACTGATCCCCCCTTCAGCTTTCTTCTTTGCAGTCTCCATTGTTCATTAAACAAATTGCTAAAGATTCACCAACACAGATGTCCAGAATACTGTGGAATTTTGCGATGAAAACAGAGCTTTTTGTGATACAATGTGTCCGAATACTTCCGCTTCAACCATCGACGTCACGCGCATACGTCATCATACATAGACGTTTTCAACCGGAAGTGTGGCGGGAAATTTAAAATTGCACTTTATAAGTTAACCCGGCCGTATTGGCATGTGTTGCAATGTTAAGATTTCATCATTGATATATAAACTATCAGACTGCGTGGTCGGTAGTAGTGGCTTTCAGTAGGCCTTTAACATCTGCGTCTTACAACAACTCCTGATTCAATTCCTCTTCAATTCAAACCGATTCTCACCATATTTCAGAAAAATAATATCCATCCATTACCTACCGCTTGTCCCTCTCTGGGTCGCGGTATTTTTACAATGTATTATATGCTATATTTATTGTGATAAAACTTTTTCAAAACCGGTTCCAAGTTACAAAAACTCCTCTTAGCTGTGGACGAATGGTCTATAGGCGGGCATGGTCTACTAAAACTATTTTGTGGACCATGATTCTTGAACATTTTCAATCATAAGTAGGAATAGCAATATGAATGTTAAAGCAACAGCTATAAAAGTGTTAATATCTTTCTCCCCTTACTTTGATATCAAGATCTTCCAAGTCGACCTTGTATCTGTATAGAACATTTATTTCATTGACATGTCTTTGGATCAAAAGGGTCTATAGCGCTTACACGCTGCATGGATACGTCACATGGATTTGAACCCCAGGATGCAGAGCAAGGAGGGAAAAGTACAGGCAAGACAGAAAGACCCCGAGCCCGGGGTCCAACCTAGGACCTTCTTATTGTGAGGCACACGCACTACACCCTGTTCCACCGTGCTGCCCCGTTACGACAGTGAAACCTGTTTGAAAAAGGTATGTCATTTGTATAACAAAATATTTTGGCATATAATCAAGAATTGATTGTGATCCCAATAGTCACCTCAAGAATCGGAGTTGTTGTAAGATTCACATTCCTATTAAATGTTTGTCTACGTCCGTTTTAATTTAGGTTTTAGAGTGTTTTTTTATTGACAAAGGATGCTTCACTTCCAGTTTGTGATGTCACTTCCTGTCCATCCATGTTCATAATGTTTACATCTGTCATGAGAGAGTACAGCCTCTAGGTTCATTGTGCACAATACATAAAGTCCATCCATTCGTTTTCTACCGCTTGTCCCTTTTGGGGTCGCGGGGGGTGCTGGAGCCTATCTCAGCTGCATTCGGGCGGAAGGCGGTGTACACCCTGGACAAGTCGCCACCTCATCACAGGGCCAACACAGATAGACAGACCACATTCATACACTAGGGACCATTTAGTGTTGCCAATCAACCTATCCCCAGGTGCATGTCTTTGGAGGTGGGAGGGGCCTATCCCCAGGTGCATGTCTTTGGAGGTGGGAGGGGCCTATCCCCAGGTGCATGTCTTTGGAGGTGTGTTTATACAAATTGAGTTAAAAGTATTTTGTGTCTTATTGGGAAAAAAACAGTGTCTCGTGTTTATTTTAGGATTAAAGCGAGCAAGCGGTTTTATGGAAGTGTGGTTATCAATGACAGTTTAACAATCATTTTCATGTGAAACTGTAACACTAACCATGGGTAGTTTTACTGCAGTTTATAATTAATGGTTACATCCTTAAGTTACCCAAAATCTCAGTTTTCAAGGACAAAAATCACATGTGTTTAAAATATGTGCCTTTAAGTGACTCCGTGTTTTGCATCAAATACCCAAATACCTGGAAAGAATGTTCACATGTTGAGCCTGCTGGCTGTCATTTGATTTAGTCAAATCTGTCTTTTTTTAAAAATTTGTTTTAATCTACCAATACCTTCTTTTGTTTGAGATTATAAAGGAAACTATTTTTATTTGCATAATTCAGAGTATAATTATATAATATAATAATTTGAATCTATTGTATGGTGGAAGTCTGAGTGGATGAGTCAGAAAAATAAGCAGATTGTTTTGTTGATTAATGAATCTGAAATTGAATGAAATTAAATAAAAAGTCTATTTGTCTTGCCTTTCATTTATTGTATTTTTTTCTGGGTTTGCAGGCCACTTAACTAGACTTATTTCAGCTCACAATCCCTGTAACTTGACAACATTATATCACCAATAACTGCAGATGCAATGTTAAGAATGAAAACACAGCAATAATACAATTATAGTCAATATTTCAGAATAAGTCCCACCAATTGATCATTTGTAAAAATATAAATTATTCTGATTCACATTTTATCTTTTAACAGCTACAGTGATTTTCTCTAATTAAGAAAAGACCTGTTAATATGTTTGTTTTAACTATAAAGACGAGCCTGTCCCTTCAAAGAGCCACAAATCACCTCTCTAATTGCAATATGCACTGATTGTAACATGGAGACTGACTACTTATTGTAGTGACGTCATCAAAGCAGCTTCTCCCATCCAGTAACACTGAAGTGTCATTTGGTTTGCTATACTCTTATTTATGTATGGAAAGTCATTTGTTGGGCAGGAATTCTTATTTATATGTTATCGAGTCACATTACTGTTGTTTTCAAGTAACACATTTGTTGTATGCTAATTCATTTTATTTTATACGCTCCCGCATTTTGTTCCTATCTGTTGTTTCCGTGGGGCCGAATAGGGAACGGACGGGGGAGGAGATAGAGAGAAAAAGAAGAGAGAGCGGGAGACGCAGCATTGGCTACTGTGACGCGAGAAATTCGGCCGCCATCTTGAAGTGGTGACGAGGAGCCGGCGAGCAGCCTAAATTGACAGTTGACAGGTAGAAAACAAAGATGCTCAACTGACAGTTGACAGGTACAAAATAAAGATGCTAAACTGACAGTTGACAGGTAGAAAACAAAGATGCTCAACTGACAGTTGACAGGTACAAAATAAAGATGCTAAACTGACAGTTGACAGGTAGAAAACAAAGATGCTAAACTGACAGTTGACAGGTAGAACACAAAAATGCTAAACTGACAGTTGACAGGTAGAACACAAAGATGCTAAACTGACAGTTGACAGGTAGAACACAAAGATGCTAAACTGACGGTTGACAGGTAGAAAACAAAGATGCTAAACTGACAGTTGCCAGGTAGAAAACAAAGATGCTAAACTGACAGTTGACAAGTAGAAAACAAAGATGCTAAACCGACAGTTGGCAAGTAGAACACAAAGATGCTAAACCGACAGTTGACAGGTAGAAAACAAAAATGCTAAACCGACAGTTGACAGGTAGAACACAAAGATGCAAAACCGACAGTTGACAGGTAGAAAACAAAGATGCTAAACTGACAGTTGACAGGTAGAAAACAAAGATGCTAAACTGACAGTTGACAGGTAGAAAACAAAGATGCTAAACTGACAGTTGACAGGTAGAACACAAAGATGCTAAACTGACAGTTGACAGGTAGAAAACAAAGATGCTAAACTGACAGTTGACAGGTAGAACACAAAGATGCTAAACTGACAGTTGACAGGTAGAACACAAAGATGCTAAACTGACAGTTGACAGGTAGAAAACAAAAATGCTAAACTGACAGCTGACAGGTAGAACACAAAAATGCTAAACTGACAGTTGACAGGTAGAACACAAAGATGCTAAACTGACAGTTGACAGGTAGAACACAAAGATGCTAAACTGACGGTTGACAGGTAGAAAACAAAGATGCTAAACTGACAGTTGCCAGGTAGAAAAAAAAGATGCTAAACTGACAGTTGACAGGTAGAAAACAAAAATGCTAAACTGACAGTTGACAGGTAGAACACAAAGATGCTAAACTGACAGTTGACAGGTAGAAAACAAAAATGCTAAACTGACAGTTGACAAGTAGAAAACAAAGATGCTAAACCGACAGTTGACAGGTAGAAAACAAAAATGCTAAACCGACAGATGACAAGTAGAAAACAAAGATGCTAAACCGACAGTTGAAAGGTAGAACACAAAGATGCTAAACTGACAGTTGACAAGTAGAAAACAAAGATGCTAAACTGACAGTTGACAGGTAGAAAACAAAGATGCTAAACTGACAGTTGACAGGTAGAAAACAAAGATGCTAAACTGACAGTTGACAGGTAGAACACAAAGATGCTAAACTGACAGTTGACAGGTAGAACACAAAGATGCTAAACTGACAGTTGACAGGTAGAACACAAAAATGCTAAACTGACAGTTGACAGGTAGAACACAAAGATGCTAAACTGACAGTTGACAGGTAGAACACAAAGATGCTAAACTGACGATAGACAGGTAGAAAACAAAGATGCTAAACTGACAGTTGCCAGGTAGAAAACAAAGATGCTAAACTGACAGTTGACAGGTAGAAAACAAAAATGCTAAACTGACAGTTGACAGGTAGAAAACAAAGATGCTCAACTGACAGTTGACAGGTACAAAATAAAGATGCTAAACTGACAGTTGACAGGTAGAAAACAAAGATGCTCAACTGACAGTTGATAGGTACAAAATAAAGATGCTAAACTGACAGTTGACAGGTAGAAAACAAAGATGCTAAACTGACAGTTGACAGGTAGAACACAAAAATGCTAAACTGACAGTTGACAGGTAGAACACAAAGATGCTAAACTGACAGTTGACAGGTAGAACACAAAGATGCTAAACTGACGGTTGACAGGTAGAAAACAAAGATGCTAAACTGACAGTTGCCAGGTAGAAAACAAAGATGCTAAACTGACAGTTGACAAGTAGAAAACAAAGATGCTAAACCGACAGTTGGCAAGTAGAACACAAAGATGCTAAACCGACAGTTGACAGGTAGAAAACAAAAATGCTAAACCGACAGTTGACAGGTAGAACACAAAGATGCAAAACCGACAGTTGACAGGTAGAAAACAAAGATGCTAAACTGACAGTTGACAGGTAGAAAACAAAGATGCTAAACTGACAGTTGACAGGTAGAAAACAAAGATGCTAAACTGACAGTTGACAGGTAGAACACAAAGATGCTAAACTGACAGTTGACAGGTAGAAAACAAAGATGCTAAACTGACAGTTGACAGGTAGAACACAAAGATGCTAAACTGACAGTTGACAGGTAGAACACAAAGATGCTAAACTGACAGTTGACAGGTAGAAAACAAAGATGCTAAACTGACAGCTGACAGGTAGAACACAAAAATGCTAAACTGACAGTTGACAGGTAGAATACAAAGATGCTAAACTGACAGTTGACAGGTAGAACACAAAGATGCTAAACTGACGGTTGACAGGTAGAAAACAAAGATGCTAAACTGACAGTTGCCAGGTAGAAAAAAAAGATGCTAAACTGACAGTTGACAGGTAGAAAACAAAAATGCTAAACTGACAGTTGACAGGTAGAACACAAAGATGCTAAACTGACAGTTGACAGGTAGAAAACAAAAATGCTAAACTGACAGTTGACAGGTAGAAAACAAAGATGCTAAACCGACAGTTGACAGGTAGAAAACAAAGATGCTAAACCGACAGTTGACAGGTAGAAAACAAAGATGCTAAACCGACAGTTGACAGGTAGAAAACAAAAATGCTAAACCGACAGTTGACAGGTAGAAAACAAAAATGCTAAACCGACAGATGACAAGTAGAAAACAAAGATGCTAAACCGACAGTTGACAGGTAGAAAACAAAAATGCTAAACCGACAGATGACAAGTAGAAAACAAAGATGCTAAACCGACAGTTGACAGGTAGAACACAAAGATGCTAAACTGACAGTTGACAGGTAGAACACAAAGATGCTAAACTGACGGTTGACAGGTAGAACACAAAGATGCTAAACTGACAGTTGACAGGTAGAACACAAAGATGCTAAACTGACGGTTGACAGGTAGAAAACAAAGATGCTAAACTGACAGTTGCCAGGTAGAAAACAAAGATGCTAAACTGACAGTTGACAAGTAGAAAACAAAGATGCTAAACCGACAGTTGGCAAGTAGAACACAAAGATGCTAAACCGACAGTTGACAGGTAGAAAACAAAAATGCTAAACCGACAGTTGACAGGTAGAACACAAAGATGCAAAACCGACAGTTGACAGGTAGAAAACAAAGATGCTAAACTGACAGTTGACAGGTAGAAAACAAAGATGCTAAACTGACAGTTGACAGGTAGAAAACAAAGATGCTAAACTGACAGTTGACAGGTAGAACACAAAGATGCTAAACTGACAGTTGACAGGTAGAAAACAAAGATGCTAAACTGACAGTTGACAGGTAGAACACAAAGATGCTAAACTGACAGTTGACAGGTAGAACACAAAGATGCTAAACTGACAGTTGACAGGTAGAAAACAAAGATGCTAAACTGACAGCTGACAGGTAGAACACAAAAATGCTAAACTGACAGTTGACAGGTAGAACACAAAGATGCTAAACTGACAGTTGACAGGTAGAACACAAAGATGCTAAACTGACGGTTGACAGGTAGAAAACAAAGATGCTAAACTGACAGTTGCCAGGTAGAAAAAAAAGATGCTAAACTGACAGTTGACAGGTAGAAAACAAAAATGCTAAACTGACAGTTGACAGGTAGAACACAAAGATGCTAAACTGACAGTTGACAGGTAGAAAACAAAAATGCTAAACTGACAGTTGACAGGTAGAAAACAAAGATGCTAAACCGACAGTTGACAGGTAGAAAACAAAGATGCTAAACCGACAGTTGACAGGTAGAAAACAAAGATGCTAAACCGACAGTTGACAGGTAGAAAACAAAAATGCTAAACCGACAGTTGACAGGTAGAAAACAAAAATGCTAAACCGACAGATGACAAGTAGAAAACAAAGATGCTAAACCGACAGTTGACAGGTAGAAAACAAAAATGCTAAACCGACAGATGACAAGTAGAAAACAAAGATGCTAAACCGACAGTTGACAGGTAGAACACAAAGATGCTAAACTGACAGTTGACAGGTAGAAAACAAAGATGCTAAACTGACAGTTGACAGGTAGAAAACAAAGATGCTAAACTGACAGTTGACAGGTAGAAAACAAAGATGCTAAACTGACAGTTGACAGGTAGAACACAAAGATGCTAAACTGACAGTTGACAGGTAGAACACAAAGATGCTAAACTGACAGTTGACAGGTAGAACACAAAAATGCTAAACTGACAGTTGACAGGTAGAACACAAAGATGCTAAACTGACAGTTGACAGGTAGAACACAAAGATGCTAAACTGACAGTTGACAGGTAGAAAACAAAGATGCTAAACTGACAGTTGCCAGGTAGAAAACAAAGATGCTAAACTGACAGTTGACAGGTAGAAAACAAAAATGCTAAACTGACAGTTGACAGGTAGAACACAAAGATGCTAAACTGACAGTTGACAGGTAGAAAACAAAAATGCTAAACTGACAGTTGACAAGTAGAAAACAAAGATGCTAAACCGACAGTTGACAAGTAGAACACAAAGATGCTAAACCGACAGTTGACAGGTAGAAAACAAAAATGCTAAACAGACAGTTGACAGGTAGAAAAAAAAAATGCTAAACTGACAGTTGACAGGTAGAACACAAAGATGCTAAACTGACAGTTGACAGGTAGAAAACAAAGATGCTAAACTGACAGTTGACAGGTAGAACACAAAGATGCTAAACTGACAGTTGACAGGTAGAAAACAAAGATGCTAAACTGACAGTTGACAGGTAGAAAACAAAAATGCTAAACTGACAGTTGACAAGTAGAAAACAAAGATGCTAAACCGACAGTTGACAGGTAGAAAACAAAAATGCTAAACCGACAGATGACAAGTAGAAAACAAAGATGCTAAACCGACAGTTGACAGGTAGAACACAAAGATGCTAAACTGACAGTTGACAGGTAGAAAACAAAGATGCTAAACTGACAGTTGACAGGTAGAAAACAAAGATGCTAAACTGACAGTTGACAGGTAGAAAACAAAGATGCTAAACTGACAGTTGACAGGTAGAACACAAAGATGCTAAACTGACAGTTGACAGGTAGAACACAAAGATGCTAAACTGACAGTTGACAGGTAGAACACAAAAATGCTAAACTGACAGTTGACAGGTAGAAAACAAAGATGCTAAACTGACAGTTGACAGGTAGAACACAAAGATGCTAAACTGACGATAGACAGGTAGAAAACAAAGATGCTAAACTGACAGTTGCCAGGTAGAAAACAAAGATGCTAAACTGACAGTTGACAGGTAGAAAACAAAAATGCTAAACTGACAGTTGACAGGTAGAACACAAAGATGCTAAACTGACAGTTGACAGGTAGAAAACAAAAATGCTAAACTGACAGTTGACAAGTAGAAAACAAAGATGCTAAACCGACAGTTGACAAGTAGAACACAAAGATGCTAAACCGACAGTTGACAGGTAGAAAACAAAAATGCTAAACCGACAGATGACAAGTAGAAAACAAAGATGCTAAACCGACAGTTGACAGGTAGAAAACAAAGATGCTAAACTGACAGTTGACAGGTAGAAAACAAAAATGCTAAACTGACAGTTGACAGGTAGAACACAAAGATGCTAAACTGACAGTTGACAGGTAGAAAACAAAGATGCTAAACTGACAGTTGACAGGTAGAAAACAAAAATGCTAAACTGACAGTTGACAGGTAGAAAACAAAGATGCTAAACTGACAGTTGACAGGTAGAAAACAAAAATGCTAAACTGACAGTTGACAGGTAGAACACAAAGATGCTAAACTGACAGTTGACAGGTAGAAAACAAAGATGCTAAACTGACAGTTGACAAGTAGAAAACAAAGATGCTAAACTGACAGTTGACAGGTAGAAAACAAAGATGCTAAACTGACAGTTGACAGGTGGAAAATAAAGATGCTTAACTGACAGTTGACAGGTAGAAAACAAAGATGCTAAACTGACAGTTGACAGGTAGAAAACAAAAATGCTAAACTGACAGTTGACAGGTAGAACACAAAGATGCTAAACTGACAGTTGACAGGTAGAACACAAAGATGCTAAACTGACAGTTGACAGGTAGAAAACAAAGATGCTAAACTGACAGTTGACAGGTAGAACACAAAGATGCTAAACTGACAGTTGACAGGTACAAAACAAAGATGCTAAACTGACAGTTGACAGGTAGAAAACAAAGATGCTAAACTGACAGTTGACAGGTAGAAAACAAAGATGCTAAACTGACAGTTGACAGGTAGAAAACAAAGATGCTAAACTAACAGTTGACAGGTAGAACACAAAGATGCTAAACTGACAGTTGACAGGTAGAAAACAAAGATGCTAAACTGACAGTTGACAGGTAGAAAACAAAGATGCTAAACTGACAGTTGACAGGTAGAAAACAAAGATGCTAAACTGACAGTTGACAGGTAGAACACAAAGATGCTAAACTGACAGTTGACAGGTAGAAAACAAAGATGGTGTTCAGCGTTTTCCTGCTCAAATGAGCGGACTGTTGAAAATAGGAATCAGGGGATTACTTTTCACAAGTAAGATTTAACATTAATGTACTATTGGTTGTATTTTGTGAAAAGAATATTAGCACAGAGTTGAGAAGGAGCAAAGATCTTCAATAGTTCTGAAATCGTAGCCGCTAGCAAACAAGAGTATGACCATAATAGAATTGCTTGTCAATGAAATGAATTACATTTAAAAATGTCATACTTGAATAACATAAAGTTGAAATAAATGATGAAGATAAAGATTGTAAAATCCAACAGGGATAAAAGTTAGGACCACAGTCCAGATTGTGTAGGGGGGGTAATATATAATAAGACAATACTTTCTTAACAGTCTAATTGTAACCAGGAATAAGTCTTCAAGTAACAATATTCAACATTGTTGGGTAAGACAGAATTTGGTTTTATTCTGAATCCAGTGAAACAGATTGGTGGTTTTAGCTGATATAAAGACTTTCAGGTGTTTATATTTGTTTATGTTGAAGTATTTGGCAGACGCTTTTATCCAAAGCGACATACATACAAAATACATATAAAACAATCACTGTAAAGGTTATCATTTAAGGGAAGAATGTAATACAAAATATCAATACAAAGTGTGAAGACAGAATAAACTGCTGCTGCAACAACAGAGATACAGTCTATAAGATATATAGATATCTAATGTATTCATACATAGTTTATGTAGCATGTAAATATAACCTAATCATATTGTTTCTTCAACTTAAAAAAAGATGACCGTTTTTTCCCCCTTCTCTGGTATTATATTCCCAGTTTTGATCTGGGACGTCTGGTCACTTATAGCATATAAGAATATTCTATTACTGTTATGCAAACTATGAATAATAAAACATGTGTCCTTTAACCTAGCTACACGTATGACAAAAAAAAGCGCGTGAAAATCGGTGGTATTCAGTGAGGTAAGATGAATTAAATGCACTGACAGCCAGATGAATTGCACTGAGTGGAGCGGATCACCACTCCAAGATGGCGGCCCCGCGTCTCGTCAGCGCCAGTAGGCAGTAGCGCTCCATGCTGCGTCTACTTATAAGATGTCTATGGTGCTGTGTGTGTGTGTGTGTGTGTGTGTGTGTGTGTGTGTGCGTTCGTGCGTGTGGGTGTGTGTGTGTGCGTGTGTGTGCGTGTGTGTGTGTGTGGGTGTGTGTCAAATAAAGTGGAGTCAAGCGTGTCCTGCCTTTGTGCTACTTTTGCAAGGAAGACAACAAAACTATCTTTGAAACAACTCACCTGTTTAAAGGCCTACTGAAATGATTTTTTAAAATTTAAACGGGGATAGCAGATCCATTCTATGTGTCATACTTGATCATTTCGCGATATTGCCATATTTTTGCTGAAAGGATTTAGTAGAGAACATCGACGATAGAGTTTTGGTCGCTGATAAAAAAAAGCCTTGCCTGTACCGGAAGTAGCGTGACGTCACAGGTTGAAGGGCTCCTCACATTTCCCCATTGTTTACACCAGCAGCGAGAGCGATTCGGACCGAGAAAGCGACGATTACCCCATTAATTTGAGCCAGGATGAAAGATTCGTGGATAAGGAACGTGAGAGTGAAGGACTAGAGTGCAGTGCAGGACGTATCTTTTTTCGCTCTGACCGTAACTTAGGTACAAGCTGGCTCATTGGATTCCACACTTTCTCCTTTTTCTATTGTGGATCACGGATTTGTATTTTAAACCACCTCGGATACTATATCCTCTTGAAAATGAGAGTCGAGAACGCGAAATGGACATTCACAGGGACTTTTATCTCCACGACAATACATCGGCGAAGCACTTTAGCTACGGAGCTAACGTGATAGCATCGGGCTTAGCTGCAGATAGAAACAAAAGAAATAAACCCCTGACTGGAAGGATAGACAGAAAATCAACAATACTATTAAACCATGGACATGTAACTACACGGTTAATGCTTTCCAGCCTGGCGAAGCCTAGCAATGCTGTTGCTAACGACGCCATTGAAGCAAACTTAGCAACGACCCCTCACAGAGCTATGCTAAAAACATTAGCTATCCACCTACGCCAGCCAGCCCTCATCTGCTCATCACCACCCGTGCTCACCTGCGTTCCAGCGATCGACGGAGCGACGAAGGACTTCACCCGATCATCGATGCGGTCGGCGGCTAGCGTCGGATAGCGCGTCTGCTATCCAAGTCAAAGTCCTCCTGGTTGTGTTGCTGCAGCCAGCCGCTAATACACCGATCCCACCTACAGCTTTCTTCTTTGCAGTCTTCATTGTTCATTAAACAAATTGCAAAAGATTCACCAACACAGATGTCCAGAATACTGTGGAATTTTGAGATGAAAACAGAGCTTTTTGTATTGGATCCAATGGGGTCCGAATACTTCCGTTTCAACCATTGACGTCACGCGCATACGTCATCATACATAGACGTTTTCAACCGGAAGTTTTGCGGGAAATTTAAAATTGCACTTTATAAGTTAACCCGGCCGTATTGGCATGTGTTGCAATGTTAAGATTTCATCATTGATATATAAACTATCAGACTGCGTGGTCGGTAGTAGTGGCTTTCAGTAGGCCTTTAATGCCAAAATTGTTCTTTCATTGCAATAAGAAACATATGTTTAATGTACCGTAAGATTTTTTATAAAAAATAAATCCATTATGCCATTTTTTTGTATCAAAGTATCAAAATACATTTTGGTACTGAAACCGGTACCAAAATGTTGGTATCGGGACAGCCCTAGTTCTCGGTACGGAAGTGCACCCCTAAAACTACAACATGACTGATGGGGCAGGGATGCGGTCGCAGAGGACGAGGCGTGGAGGAGGGATTTGGTACGTGAATTAGACCGCCCACAAAATGGCCATTTTTTAATAGACAGTGGCTTAAAGATGGTCCGCAGAACAAAAGGTATGCAACATTTGGACCAAAGCATCACCTTCACAGGTTATGTAGACCACAAGGAAGTGTTTTAAATGTAGATTAACATTCACAACATGACCCTTTTAATTCATCAACGCTTAATATTTCAGGTCACAGCAGACACTGGAGGCTACCCCAGATGACTCAGGCGACAGCAGACACTGGAGACTACCCCAGATGACTCAGGTCACAGCAGACACTGGAGGCTACCCCAGATGACTCAGGTCACAGCAGACACTGGAGACTACACCAGATGACTCAGGTCACAGCAGACACTGGAGGCTACCCCAGATGACTCAGGTGACAGCAGACACTGGAGGCTACCCCAGATGACTCAGATCACAGCAGACACTGGAGACTACCCCAGATGACAGCAGACACTGGAGACTACCCCAGATGACTCAGGTGACAGCAGACACTGGAGACTACCCCAGATGACAGCAGACACTGGAGACTACCCCAGATGACTCAGGTGACAGCAGACACTGGAGACTACCCCAGATGACAGCAGACACTGGAGACTACCCCAGATGACTCAGTTCACAGCAGACACTGGAGACTACCCCAGATGACTCAGGTCACAGTAGACACTGGAGACTACCCCAGATGACAGCAGACACTGGAGACTACTCCAGATGACTCAGGTCACAGCAGACACTGGAGACTACCCCAGATGACAGCAGACACTGGAGACTACCCCAGATGACTCAGTTCACAGCAGACACAGGAGACTACCCCAGATGACTCAGGTCACAGTAGACACTGGAGACTACCCCAGATGACAGCAGACACTGGAGACTACCCCAGATGACTCAGATGACAGCAGACACTGGAGGCTACCCCAGATGACTCAGGCGACAGCAGACACTGGAGACTACCCCAGATGACTCAGGTCACAGCAGACACTGGAGGCTACCCCAGATGACTCAGGTCACAGCAGACACTGGAGACTACCCCAGATGACTCAGGTGACAGCAGACACTGGAGACTACACCAGATGACTCAGGTCACAGCAGACACTGGAGGCTACCCCAGATGACTCAGGTGACAGCAGACACTGGAGGCTACCCCAGATGACTCAGATCACAGCAGACACTGGAGACTACCCCAGATGACAGCAGACACTGGAGACAACCCCAGATGACTCAGGTGACAGCAGACACTGGAGACTACCCCAGATGACAGCAGACACTGGAGACTACCCCAGATGACTCAGTTCACAGCAGACACTGGAGACTACCCCAGATGACTCAGGTCACAGTAGACACTGGAGACTACCCCAGATGACAGCAGACACTGGAGACTACCCCAGATGACTCAGGTCACAGCAGACACTGGAGACTACCCCAGATGACTCAGGTCACAGTAGACACTGGAGACTACCCCAGATGACAGCAGACACTGGAGACTACCCCAGATGACTCAGGTGACAGCAGACACTGGAGGCTACCCCAGATGACAGCAGACACTGGAGACTACCCCAGATGACTCAGGTGACAGCAGACACTGGAGACTACCCCAGATGACTCAGGTCACAGCAGACACTGGAGACTACCGCAGATGACAGCAGACACTGGAGACTACCCCAGATGACTCAGGTGACAGCAGACACTGGAGGCTACCCCAGATGACAGCAGACACTGGAGACTACCCCAGATGACTCAGGTGACCGCAGACACTGGAGACTACCCCAGATGACTCAGGTCACAGCAGACACTGGAGACTACCCCAGATGACTCAGGTCACAGCAGACACTGGAGACTACCCCATGACAGCAGACACTGGAGACTACCCCAGATGACTCAGGTCAAAGCAGACACTGGAGACTACCCCAGATGACTCAGGTGACAGCAGACACTGGAGACTACCCCAGATGACTCAGGTGACAGCAGACACTGGAGACTACCCCAGATGACTCAGGTGACAGCAGACACTGGAGACTACCCCAGATGACTCAGGTGACAGCAGACACTGGAGACTACCCCAGATGACAGCAGACACTGGAGACTACCCCAGATGACTCAGGTGACAGCAGACACTGGAGACTACCCCAGATGACAGCAGACACTGGAGACTACCCCAGATGACTCAGTTCACAGCAGACACTGGAGACTACCCCAGATGACTCAGGTCACAGTAGACACTGGAAACTACCCCAGATGACAGCAGACACTGGAGACTACCCCAGATGACTCAGGTCACAGCAGACACTGGAGACTACCCCAGATGACAGCAGACACTGGAGACTACCCCAGATGACTCAGTTCACAGCAGACACTGGAGACTACCCCAGATGACTCAGGTCACAGTAGACACTGGAGACTACCCCATCTGACAGCAGACACTGGAGACTACCCCAGATGACTCAGGTGACAGCAGACACTGGAGGCTACCCCAGATGACAGCAGACACTGGAGACTACCCCAGATGACTCAGGTGACAGCAGACACTGGATACTACCCCAGATGACTCAGGTCACAGCAGACACTGGAGACTACCCCAGATGACAGCAGACACTGGAGACTACCCCAGATGACTCAGGTGACAGCAGACACTGGAGACTACCCCAGATGACAGCAGACACTGGAGACTACCCCAGATGACTCAGGCAACAGCAGACACTGGAGACTACCCCAGATGACTCAGGTCACAGCAGACACTGGAGACTACCCCAGATGACTCAGGTGACAGCAGACACTGGAGACTACCCCAGATGACTCAGGTCACAGCAGACACTGGAGACTACCCCATGACAGCAGACACTGGAGACTACCCCAGATGGCTCAGGTCACAGCAGACACTGGAGACTACCCCAGATGACTCAGGTGACAGCAGACACTGGAGACTACCCCAGATGACTCAGGTGACAGCAGACACTGGAGACTACCCCAGATGACTCAGGTGACAGCAGACACTGGAGACTACCCCAGATGACTCAGGTGACAGCAGACACTGGAGACTACCCCAGATGACAGCAGACACTGGAGACTACCCCAGATGACTCAGGCAACAGCAGACACTGGAGACTACCCCAGATGACTCAGGTGACAGCAGACACTGGAGACTACCCCAGATGACTCAGGTGACAGCAGACACTGGAGACTACCCCAGATGACTCAGGTGACAGCAGACACCGGAGACTACCCCAGATGACTCAGGTGACAGCAGACACCGGAGACTACCCCAGATGACAACAACCTGATCTAGTCTGTATTTCAGCCTGCATACAAAAGATTTGAGTTGTCGTCTCATAAATTCTCTATTTAGTATAAAAGCATGAAGCTATTATTATTGTCTTTATATGCAATAATGTAACCACAACATTATGACTGCATCATAACACATTAGCTGTGGTCTGGGATTGAAAGGTGTGGTGCGACTTAGAGTCTTACATGGTGGCTGGGCAATGTTGTGGTGTGGAAAACCTGTCAAGAATTTGCTTTACAGCTTCTTGTTTGTGTGCGTGTGTGTGTGTGTGTGTGTGTGTGTGTGTGTGTGTGTGTGTGTGTGTGTGTGTGTGTGTGCGTGTGTGCGTGTGTGTGTGTGTGTGTGTGTGTGTGTGTGTGTGTGTGTGTGTGTGTGTGTGTGCGTGTGTGTGTGAGAGAGCAAGAGGAAGGGGTTGTTAAGGGTCGATGAGTAACTTAGGCTTTTGTGGCTAAGGGACATTAGTAAATTGGGGAAGCATTAGGGAAGAGCTACAATTGAAAGGGGGTTTAAAAGAATAATGGGTCTGTGGTGTGCTTCCATTAACATGCTTGAATGATGACAAATACATTATAATGATGCCTTGAAAATGTGTAAATGTCCGCCTGATGATATTTTCGTATCGGTGAACTTAGACGCAAATGCTGACATTCTAATGTTTTGAAGTGCCGATGTTACTAGTTTACTGTATTTTCCGGACCATAGGGCGCACAGGATTATAAGGCGCAGTGCCGATAAGCGAGTCTATTCAGGTTTATTTTCATACAAAAGGCGCACCAGATTGATATGATTTTTATTCTACATCTAAATCACTTCCTTGTGGTCTACATAACATGTAATGGTGGTTCTTTGCTGAAAATGTTGCACAGATGATGGTTTACACATCATCTTCAAGTCGCTTTCTGACAGTCGCTTCAGGATGCAGCGTTTTGTGGGCGTGTCTTATTCACGTGCCTCCACTTGGACAGCGTCTTCTCCCCGTCATCTTTGTTGTAGCGTAGGGATGATGTTTGATAAGAAATTATCGAGTTCGAGCCTATTATCGAATCCTCTTATCGAACCGATTCCTTATCGATTCTCTTATGGAGTCCAGATAGGTTGTTGTATATGGAAAAAAACACACAATATTCGGTTTAACAAATCACTTCACATTCTCTACTGCTCGCTACTATAGTATTACCATATCTGAGTTATTGTGCAGAAATGTAGGGCAATAACTACAAATGTGCGCTACATTCGTTAACTAGGCTGACCATACGTCCTCTTTTCCCCGGACATGTCCTCTTTTGCGGGGGTGTCCGGGGTGTCCGGGCGGGGTTTCTTAAATGCCTCAAATGTCCGGCTATTTGAATTAGGGTTGGGTGTATTTTCAATGTACGTCCAGGGTTAAGTTAAGAAGGGGTTAAAAAAAACAACTGAAGGTGCGCGCACGTAGCAACATTGGTGAGGGAGGGGCAGAAACACAGAGCGAGAGAGCTAGTGAGTGGAGAGAGACATGAGAACAAGAAATGCCGAAATGTTAATGCAACTTCACGGATGATTTGCGGGAAAAGTATTTGTGTTTTGGTCCTGGCCGTGACACATGGAAAGCAGAATGCACTGTGTGCAAAGCAGGAACATATGTATCTGTGGCAAATAAAGATGTACAAGCCCATATCCACACTACAAAGCACAAAACAGCTGTGCAGGGCGAGAGCTCGTCTGCTGTTTTTTGTTTAAATGTAATTAACTTGTTTTGAGGCATTATTTATGTTTACATTATATGCAAGAGGTTATTTTGAATATTTCTACCTCTGCACTTTTTTTTCCAAAACTGTGAATGTTACAGAATATAAGTGTGACTTATTTTGTTATACTGTCAAGCAGTGTTGGCGTTAACACACTTTTTGTGTCTTTTAAACACATTGAAATCAGAAAGGATGCAGATTATACATTTTTTTAAATTTTTTTTTACCATTTGCGGCCCACAGCTAATGTTTTAAAAGCCCACGGCACATTGTAAAAATACTATTAAAATAAACAAAAACATAACAAAAGTGAAATAAAAAAGCTTAAAGGTGAAATGTAATTTAGAAAAAGTTGCAATGTTGACTAATAAAACAAAGCTGTTTTTTTTTTTTCAAACTGTCATTGCTCAAAACATAATATTGAATCAAAATCAATATTATTATGAATTATTGACCTATCAAAGGTTCCGATTACTTCACATCAAATATTCCACTTTGAAAAATATTTTTGGTGGAAGATTTTGCATATTTTGTGTGTTTGCCATAAAAAACAAAGTTTTATTTGACAAAAAAGGGCAGAAAACAAAGAAACAAAAAAAAAACAACCTAAAAAAAACAAACATTTTGAAATGAGGAATAGATGTGAAGTTGATGTAGACTCCAGAGATTTAAGCGTTAAATATAAAATGTATGTATGCCCTGGCACACCATTATCATTATTTCATGACCCAAGCAAAACACTTTTTTTACACTTTTATACTGAAATAAATACACCTACAACTTATTCAATAAAAACATAGAAAAAACTACCAGCAGCGGTAAAGTTTAGATCCATGAAGGAAAGAAGAATGTGAATGAATGTTTATAACTGAATACATTTACATATGTATACACATTTGTTTTCTTTTGTATTATCTTTTTTAATGAATTAAGTAACATTTATGACAACCTTTTTCCAAAACACAATATAGAATGTGAGATATAACAGGATAATGCATACATTTATCATTTGTTTTCAAAACGCTTACAAAAAAGTGGGACCCCAAAAATTTACTGTGGGACCCCTTGATGGGGTCCCTGGGACCCCATTTTGAAAATTCCTAGCGCCAACACTGCTGTCAACAGAGGAGAAAAAATGCTTTATTTAAAAAAATATATTATTTATAAAGCAAGTTGGAGTATCATTGGCAAATTTTCCCCTAGTCCCGGCCTTGGCACGCATATATGTGTCCTCTTTTTGCCATTTCACAATATGCTCAGCCTACGTTAACCGTGTTACAAAAAAGATCAATTAGACTGATACATAATGTTGGATATAGAGAACATACAAACACTTTATTTATTGAGTCAAAAATATTAAAGTTCGATGATTTGGTAAAATTGCAAACAGCTAAAATGATGTTGAATTAAATGATGGAATGGATGAAGTAAAGAAGTTAAACATTGTACTGATATGATCCACTTTAAGAGGTTGTTCAAATGAATAGTGCTTACAAAGTACAAAGAAGGAGAATTATGAGAAATACTTTCAACCTTATTGAAAATAAGATATTCTTCATCTCAGTATATTAATAATGACTGAATTAATTAATTACATATTAAAAAACTGTTGTATATACTAATTCGCAGATATTTTATTATAAAAAGTTCAGTAAATGATGTATATATTTGTCGGATCACGTTTTGTTTAGTTATGTTCTGTTAGTTTTGGACTTCCTTCGTTGTTTTGTGCACTTCGGGGGTTTGTTTTAGTCACCATGGTTACTTATGATTTTCACCTGCCTTGCACGCGCACCTGTTGCTCATCAGAGACTCTATTTAAGCCTGCCTTTCTGATCACTCGTCGTGGCTTCTTTGTTTGCTCCACGCAACAAGTTACGTTGGCATTCTGGTTTTGGAGCTCACGATTCCTGTGCTAAAGTTACCTTAGCTTCTAGTATTCCCGTGCTAAGTAAGTTTTTGCTTTAGCTTCTCGTGCGAACGGCACGCTTTCCTTTTGTTTCGTTCCTGTCTGTTGTAATGAGTATGATTTATGAGAAATAAATCATCTCCTACCTGCACGCTTTGGTCCGGAGCCATCAGTTTTGTGTCCCGGGAGAAGGAACGCTGCACCCCACCGTGACAAATTTCTTGTGATGTCCTACAGGGCATTTCTTGTCGGGACGGGATTCGTTCCCAGGGATTTAAATAAAGAACCAACTCTTTTTCTTTACTATAGTGGTCTCGATAACGGGTACCGGTTCTCAAAAAGGGATTCGAGTCCAAGGACTCGGTTCTTTTCTTATCGAACAACCGGGAAAACCGGGTTCGAGCATCATCCCTAGTGGTGTAGCGTGCAAGGACGGGGAGTAGAAGAAGTGTCAAAAGATGGCGCTAACTGTTTTAATGACATTCACACTTTACTTCAATCAATAACGGAGCAGCATCTTTTCATCCGGAAACAACAACAAGCTCGGAAATGTGTCCCGTGAAAAATCGTCCTAATAACTAAAGTTCCTTGGGTGAATAATGTCAACTCACTACACCAGTAGTTTTTAGTGCTTTCATAACGAGTTGACTGACAGATATAGGTAAGAACTTTACACTACTTTATATTAGAAATGACAACAGTGGAGGATGAATGTCACACAACAAGAAGATAGAGAAAAAGAAGAAGCTTATCCACTAAGGTGTCTTCACAGACTACAATGGTGGACGCGCGCACATTTTCAGGACTTATGCAGATCCCAAATACACATCAGCAGGTACCAGAAGGTAAGAAAAGTTGGTTTTGCATAATATTGCGAAACAAAACGCCAGATAATATGTCTGCTAATAGGTGCCATTTTGCGGTCCTTATACACACACCATACTAATACTCGTATGTTGAAGAGTACGTCTGACTACTGTAGCCGTAACGCGCCGACAATCCATTAGCGCCGTGTGTAATGTTCTATATGCTCAATGGAACATTTCAAGTTTTGGTGTTTACTGCGTCATATTGCAGTCTACACCTATTTGTTATGTGTGACTGCCAACTACTGGCTACACTTATTATTGCACCATGTCCCAAATAAAACAGCTTCGAGGTTGGTAAGCACAACCAGAATTATGCCGTACTTTAGGCGCACCAGGTTATAAGGCACACTGTCGATTTTTGAGAAAATGAAAGGATTTTGTTTACACCAGCAGCGAGAGCGATTCGGACTGAGAAAGCGACGATTACCCCATTAATTTGAGCGAGGATGAAAGATTTGTGGATGAGGAACGTGAGAGTGAAGGACTAGAGTGCAGTGCAGGACGTATCTTTTTTTGCTCTGACCATAACTTAGGTACAAGGGCTCATTGGATTCCGCACTTTCTCCTTTTTCTATTGTGGATCACGGATTTGTATTTTAAACCACCTTGGATACTATATCCTCTTGAAAATGAGAGTCGAGGACGCGAAATGGACATTCACAGTGACTTTTATCTCCACGACAATACATCGGCGAAGCTCTTTAGCTACGGAGCTAACGTGATAGCATTGGGCTTGAATGCAGATAGAAACAAAAGAAATAAACCCCTGACTGGAAGGATAGACAGAAGATCAACAATACTATTAAACCATGGACCTGTAACTACACGGTTAATGCTTTCCAGCCTGGCGAAGCTTAACAATGCTGTTGCTAACGACGCCATCGAAGCTAACTTTGCAACAGGATTTCACAGAGCTATGCTAAAAACATTAGCTCTCCACCTACGCCAGCCCTCATCTGCTCATCAACACCCGTGCTCACCTGCGTTCCAGCGATCGACGGAGCGACGAAGGACTTCATCCAATCATAGATGCGGTCGGCGGCCCGGAGACGGAGGAAGTCAAGGTGAGGTCGGCGGCTAGCGTCGGATAGCACGTCTGCAATCCATCTCAAAGTCCTCCTGGTTGTGTTGCTGCAGCCAGCCGCTAATACACCGATCCCACCTACAGCTTTCTTCTTTGCAGTCTTCATTGTTCATTAAACAAATTGCAAAAGATTCACCAACACAGATGTCCAGAATACTGTGGAATTTTGCGATGAAAACCGAGCATCACAACAAAATTAGGCATAATAATGTGTTAATTCCACCACTGTATATATCGGTATCGCTTGATATCGGAATCGGTAATTAAGAGTTGGACAATATCGGAATATCGGATATCGGCAAAAAAGCCATTATCGGACATCTCTAGTATATTTTTTTATAACATGTTCTGGTTGATAGTACTCATGTAAATAATCAGCACCCATGGCAACCAAGAAAACACAACTACAGGAGTCTTTAACTAAACAAAACATGATCCGGGTGACGGATCATGACAACGCAATTACAAAATGTTTAGCAGGCTGAATGATATGCAGATATATGAATACCATCAACTTGTATATCAGAAGCATTTATACATGTAGAAATATCACAGATTACATAACCAAACATATTTGACAAACCACGATTGTAACAATCCACATGTTGTGTTATTAATGCGTGAAACTGGTATCTAAACACGGAAGTGCAGCTCCTCTCCTCTGAATGCAAGTGCTCCTACAGCAGAAATGTAAATTCTGTCGGGAATACTCCCAACACACGACAGGTCATTTTTATTGTCATTAAAAGCGTGTTTATGTTCATTTTGTGTTGTGCTGTTTAAAAAAAAAAGCATAATGTTTAATAAATATGTTAATTAAAGGCCTACTGAAAGCCACTACTACCGACCACGCAGTCTGATAGTTTATATATCAATGATGAAATATTAACATTGCAACACATGCCAATACGGCCGGGTTAACTTATAAAGTGCAATTTTAAATTTCCCGCTAAACTTCCGGTTGAAAACGTCTATGTATGATGACGTATGCGCGTGACGTCAATGATTGAAACGGAAGTATTCGGACACATTGAATCCAATACAAACAGCTCTGTTTTCATCTCAAAATTCCACAGTATTCTGGACATCTGTGTTGGTGAATCTTTTGCAATTTGTTTAATGAACAATGGAGACTGCAAAGAAGAAAGTTGCAGGTGGGATCGGTGTATTAGCGGCTGGCTGCAGCAACACAACCAGTAGGACTTTGACTTGGATAGCAGACGCGCTATCCGATGCTAGCCGCCGACCGCATCTATGATCGGGTGAAGTCCTTCGTTGCTCCGTCGATCGCTGGAACGCAGGTGAGCACGGGTGTTGATGAGCAGATGAGGGCTGGCTGGCGTAGGTGGATAGCTAAAGGTTTTAGCATAGCTCTGTGAGGTCCCGTTGCTAAGTTAGCTTCAATGGCGTCGTTAGCAACAGCATTGTTAAGCTTCGCCAGGCTGGAAAGCATTAACCGTGTAGTTACATGTCCATGGTTTAATAGTATTGTTGATTTTCTGTCTATCCTTCCAGTCAGGGGTTTATTTCTTTTGTTTCTATCTGCAGTTAAGCCCGATGCTATCACGTTAGCTCCGTAGCTAAAGTGCTTCGCCGATGTATTGTCGTGGAGATAAAAGTCACTGTGAATGTCCATTTCGCGTTCTCGACTCTCATTTTCAAGAGGATATAGTATCTGAGGTGGTTTAAAATACAAATTTGTGATCCACAATAGAAAAAGGAGAGTGTGGAATCCAATGAGACAGCTTGTACCTAAGTTACGGTCAGAGCGAAAAAAGATGCGTCCTGCACTGCACTCTAGTCCTTCACTATCACGTTGCTCATCCACAAATCTTTCATCCTGGCTCAAATTAATGGGGTAATCATTGCTTTCTCGGTCCGAATCGCTCTCGCTGCTGGTGTAAACAATGGGGAAATGTGAGGAGCCTTTCAACCTGTGACGTCACGCTACTTCCGGTACAGGCAAGGCTTTTTTTTATCAGCGACCAAAAGTTGCGAACTTTATCGTCGATGTTCTCTACTAAATCCTTTCAGCAAAAATATGGCAATATCGCGAAATGATCAAGTATGACACATAGAATGGATCTGCTATCCCCGTTTAAATAAAAAAATGTCATTTCAGTAGGCCTTTAAAGCCAACTAACTGTCCAGTCATAGTTTTAAAAACTTGAAAAAGATCTAACTTCCACTTATCACTGATTTTGAGTTAACTATGAACAAAATGATGTAATTCTTAGATCAGGCCTACATTGCATATATATATATAGTATGTGTTGTCTGTGATTCTGACTTACAATGTCATTTAGGAAATAGAGTGGGATGCATTTCAGCCCAGCAATTGTTAATAAATATTGATCAATAGTAAATTGTGATAAAGATCTGACTACATGCCCCTGATACAGCATTTTTTTAAATTGAGTTTTCATTTTCCTCTGAGAGAGAGAGGGAGAGAGGGAGAGAGAGAGAGAGGGAGGGAGAGGGAGAGAGAGAGAGAGCCTGATAAGTAAGGACACTGGTCAGACTCTTATTCAATCAAGCGGGCGTGGATGTACACTGACAAGTCACTGAAGTTTTGTTTTCATCAAAGAGGACGAATCTTTAAACATGTGTGGATTTGGAGATTTCTTATCATTCCATGTCTGTCTCTTACAAAACATTTGGAGGCTTTTCTTTGTGCTGAGCGTCTTATTTCCCCACAACCACAGCTCATTATTGGAATGTTCACCCACCTGCGTCTGCTCACCCAACGACATCTACTGCAATATGGCAGAAAACGCCGGCGTTTCCACCCTCTGGTCCTTCCGGGGCACTGAGAGCTTTGAGAACGACACTGAGAGCCTACAAAAGCTATTCCAGAACATCACTTCCATGTAAGTCACATGTGATTTTCATCCTATTTCTCACTAATTGTTCATTCCTTTGGGTGTGACATAAACAACATTTGGCCTTTGGTGTAAGTTATTTAAAGGGCTCATTTTTTATATTCAAAGGGGACTTATTGTGCAGGACAAACTTGTTGTACTTTTGTGTATTTGGGATCCGCATAAATCCCGAAAACTGTAAATCAAACCATGGCGAGATATTTATAAAACAATCTTATATGTAGACAAAAATCATAGTATGACCCATTTAAAAGACTTACGTGCGGTTTACATGTGTTTTTGGTCAAAATGTTGCATTAATGATGTTTTACAGACCATCTTCAAGCCACTTTCTGACGGTCTCTTCAGGGTGCGCCGTTTGGTGGGCAGTTAGTTTATGTGCCTCCACTACGACTGCGTCTTTTACCCATCATCCATGTTGTAGTTTTTAGCATTTCCATATGGTGTCTAATGACAGATATACTGTATTTTTCGGACTATTAGGCACACTTAAAATCCTTTCATTTTCTCAAAACTCGACAGTGGACCTTATAACCTAATGTACGGAATTACAAACCCCGTTTCCATATGAGTTGGGAAATTGTGTTAGATATAAACGGAATACAATGATTTGCAAATCATTTTCAACCCATATTCAGTTGAATGCACTACAAAGACAACATATTTGATGTTCAAACTCATAAACTTTATTTTTTTTTTTGCAAATAATAATTAACTTAGAATTTCATGGCTGAAACATGTGCCAAAGTAGTTGGGAAAGGGCATGTTCACCACTGTGTTACATGGCCTTTCCTTTTAACAACACTCAGTAAACATTTGGGAACTGAGGAGACACATTTTTGAAGCTTCTCAGGTGGAATTCTTTCCCATTCTTGCGTGATGTGCAGCTTAAGTTGTTCAACAGTCCGGGGGTCTCCCTTGTGCTATTTCAGGCTTCATAATGCGCCACACATTTTCAATGAGAGACAGGTCTGGACTACAGGCAGGCCAGTCTAGTACCCGCACTCTTTTACTATGAAGCCACGTTGATGTAACACGTGGCTTGGCATTGTCTTGCTGAAATAAGCAGGGGCGTCCATGATAACGTTGCTTGGATGGCAACATATCTTGCTCCAAAACCTGTATGTACCTTTCAGCATTAATGGCACCTTCACAGATGTGTAAGTTACCCATGTCTTGGGCACTAATACACCCCCATACCATCACACATGCTGGCTTTTACACTTTGCGCCTATAACAATCCGGATGGTTCTTTTCCTCTTTGGTCCGGAGGACATGACATCCACAGTTTCCAAAATCAATTTGAAATGTGGACTCATCAGACCACAGAACACTTTTCCACTTTGTATCAGTCCATCTTAGATGAGCTCAGGCCCAGTGAAGCGACGGCGTTTCTGGGTGTTGTTGATAAACGGTTTTCGCTTTGCATAGGAGAGTTTTAACTTGCACTTACAGATGTAGCGACCAACTGTAGTTACTGACAGTGGGTTTCTGAAGTGTTCCTGAGCCCATGTGGTGATATCCTTTACACACTGATGTTGCTTGTTGATGCAGTACAGCCTGAGGGATCGAAGGTCACGGGCTTAGCTGCTTACGTGCAGTGATTTCTCCAGATTCTCTGAACCTTTTGATGATATTACGGAGCGTAGATGGTGAAATCTCTAAATTCCTTGCAATAGCTGGTTGAGAAAGGTTTTTCTTAAACTGTTCAACAATTTGCTCATGCATTTGTTGACAAAGTGGTGACCCTCGCCCCATCCTTGTTTGTGAATGACTGAGCATTTCATGGAATCTACTTTTATACCCAATCATGGCACCCACCTGTTCCCAATTAGCCTGCACACCTGTGGGATGTTCCAAATAAGTGTTTGATGAGCATTCCTCAACTTTATCAGTATTTATTGCCACCTTTCCCAACTTCTTTGTCACGTGTTGCTGGCATCAAATTCTAAAGTTAATGATTTTTATTTGCTTTTTAGCCTTTATTTAACCAGGTAAAAATCCCATTGAGATCAAAGATCTCTTTTCCAAGGGAGACCTGGCCAAGAGGGCAGCAGCAAGGTTACATTAAAAACAGTAAACAACACATAAAACATCAAATGTACAACATTAAAACTTGCTGACATGACACATGTGCATACAGACAAGGTAGACTGCAGTCCTTTCACAGAAGCTTTAAACTCATTCAACGTAACAAGGGTTTGAAGTTGAATATTCCATTGCAGGTTATTCCAAGCCTTCGCTGCTGAAAACCTAAATGCTTTCTTGCCCAGTTCAGTTCTTACTTTGGGGACGACAAATTGCAGAACATTCATTGAACGAAGATTGTGACTCCCTTGTTTCTTTGTTAAAAGACAAGACAGATAGGATGGAGTGATACCCAGAATGGTTTTGTAGATGAAAACATACCAATGATTGAGGCCTCGAGCACATAAAGATAGACTTGATATTTGTCGGATATCTGCAATAAATACAAAAATAAGAATGTGCGCTAGCATATTAGCTAGTGTTATGGGTCCCAAGTGATATTTATATTGTGGACGCAGGCGGGCCGGATCCGGCTTGCGGGCCATAGTTTGGGAACCACTGCTTTAAACAATATGCTACTAAACTCAGGGCATTCAATTGATCTCAATTGGACTGTTTAGTTTGTCTTACCCAAGTAGGCCTCATCAGTTTGTGCTCATAGACTTAGATTGGTCAGTTTTAGTCTAACGGTTGGTGCCAAACCCCAAATATTTATACTGTAAAACCAGGAGGGTGTGCATGGGCAAGGATGGTTATTTCCTATCGAAGTGAGAAAAACAACTGTTTTGATGCAAATGAGCAATTTTAACTATCAAAGTCAACGACAGTCATCAAAGTGTAATATCCCCTGGTTAGCATTGAGGTATGGTGTGGCAGAACGATCATTGTGGATCGACTACTACCAGTCCAAAATAGTCGGAATCACCCATGTAAGCATTCCATTCAGTTGTGAATAAATGGCACAAATGGCATACTGGTCACCCTCTCTGACCAGAAACTTTCTAACTCCTGTGATTTGTTGGAGGCTAAATTGCAGAGTCTCTTAGGAAGGGTTGAAAGGACAGTGTTGTATGTGGGACACAGGAGGTGCCGCAGACAGGGTATGAGGGGTCGTTTGGGACATTAGTCAGAATTACCCCTTACATACACTACTGAAATGCTCTCACATAAAAAACTGAAAAAATATTCTCTCACACAAACTACTGAAATCCTCTCACACACACTACTGAAATGTTTTTCTCTCATACACACTACTGAAATCCTCTCACACACTACTCAGATGTTTTTCTCTCTCACAAACACTGCTGAAATCCTTTCATACACACAACTGAAAAATCAATCAATCAATGTTTATTTATATAGCCCTAAATCACAAGTGTCTCAAAGGGCTGTACAAGCCACAACGACATCCTCGGTACAGAGCCCACATACGGGCAAGGAAAAACTCACCCCAGTGGGACGTCGGTGAATGACTATGAGAAACCTTGGAGAGGACCGCATATGTGTGAAAAACATTCACACATACTCCTGAAATGTTTTTTTCTCTCATACACACATACTACTGAGTTTGTTTTCAGTAGTGTGTGTGAAAGGATGTCAATAGTGTGTGTAAAAAGATTTCAGTAGTGTGATGAGAGGAAAAAAATTAAATAGTGTGCATGAAAGGTTTTCAGTAGTGTGTATGAAAGAAAAAAAAATCAGTAGTGTATATGAAAGGTTTTCAGGAGTGTGTATGAAAGGATTTTAGTAGTGTGTGTGTGTGTGTCTGAAAGGTTTTCAGTAGTGTGAATGAAAGGGGTTCAGTAGTGTGTGTGAAGGAATTTCAGTAGTGTGACTGAGAGAATTTCAGTCATGTGAGAGAGGATTTCAGTTGTGTATGTAAGAGGTAATTCTGAATATCGTCCCTAACGGCCCCTCATAGTTTGCCGTGACATCTCAAACAAAGGACTTTTCACAAAAAGTTATCAAGTCGACATTTCACTCTGTCACAAAGCTCATCAAACTTGTTATAAAAATATTCTGTTTCATGACAGTAAACATTTTTGTGATTTTCACAGTTAACCAAACTGCAAAGGAGGAACATGTTAATACGGGAATGATGCACAAAAGCTGTCCTTTTCTTCTTCCGACATCCGTCTGGCGAGAAAACGGAAGTGCCCCTCAATCATAGTAGTCCGACACTATAGATTCGCCCTCCTGTTTCCCAGTATTATCATCTTGTCTCACAACAAAGTTTTGAATGTACCACACAAGCACATAATATCACATACAGTACTGTGTAGTAACGCTGAAATATGCAGCATCATTTCCTAATTGACTATTGTTAATGGCTCATTAACACTCACCTTTCTCACAAACGCAGACAGACTGTAAAGGACAATAAACCCCAATTGTTGCAAAACATTCAACAGGTGTGGATTGCTGCCAGGTTCTGCGGTGGTTGGGGCCATGACGAATAGCACGTTGTAGCTAGATATGCTAAAAGTATATAGCTGCTGCTAGCTGATTCGTTGAGAAGTGAGGGAAAGGTTGGCGTATGCAAACATCCATAAAGTAGCTAGCTAGCGAGCATCACCATTAAAGGCCTACTGAAATGAGATTTTCTCATTTAAACGGGGATAGCAGATCCATTCTATGTGTCATACTTGATCATTTCGCGATATTGCCATATTTTTGCTGAAAGGATTTAGTAGAGAACATCGACGATAAAGTTCTCAACTTTTGGTCGCTGATAAAAAAAAGCCTTGCCTGTACCGGAAGTAGCGTGACGTCACAGGTTGTGGAGCGCCTCACATCTGCACATTGTTTACAATCATTCCCACCAACAGCGAGAGCGATTCGGACCGAGAAAGCGACAATTACCCCATTAATTTGAGCGAGGATGAAAGATTTGTGGATGAGGAAAGTGAGCATGAAGGATTAGAGTGCAGTGCAGGACGCCAGGATGTATCTTTTTTTCGCTCTGACCGTAACTTAGGTACAAGCTGGCTCATTGGATTCCACACTTTCTCCTTTTTCTATTGTGGATCACGGATTTGTATTTTAAACCACCTCGGATACTACGGTATATCATACTTGCCAACCCTCCCGTTTTTAGCGGGTGAATCCCGATATTCAGCGCCTCTCCCGACAACCTCCCGGCAGAGATTTTCTCCCGACAAACTCCCGGTATTTAGCCGGAGCTGGAGGCCAGGTCCCCTCCAGCTCAATGCGGACCTGAGACTGAGTGGGGGACAGCCTGTTCTCACGTCCGCTTTCCACAAAATAAACAGCTTGCCTGCCCAAAGACGTCATAACATCTAGGGCTTTTATAGAGTGCACAACTGCGCACACAACAAGGAGACGAAGCAGAAGAACGAGGAAATTACAGACATGGCGGCCGAAATGATATACTCATCATGAACGGAGAAGTTAAACAGGACAATACTGCCATCTAATGGATAGCCACTGAATTTTTCTATGTAAATAAAATAAAAATAAAAATGTATATATATAGCTAGAATTCACTGAAAGTCGAGTATTTCATATATATATATATATATATATATATATATATATATATATATATATATATATATATACATATATATATATATATATATATATATATATATATATATATATATATATATATATATATATATATATATATATATATATATATATATATATATATATATATGAAATACTCGAGTTGGTGAATTCTAGCTGTAAATAACCACGCCCTCCGCCCCCCCACCTCCCGATATTGGAGGTCTCAAGGTTGGCAAGTATGCGGTATATCCTCTTGAAAATGAGAGTCGAGAACGCGAAATGGACATTCACAGTGACTTTTATCTCCACGACAATACATCGGCGAAACACTTTAGCTACGGAGCTAACGTGATAGCATTGTGCTTAACTGCGGATAGAAACAGAAGAAACATGCCCCTGACTGGAAGGATAGACAGAAGATTAACAATACTACTATTACTTCAACTATCAGGAGACACTGAACTAAACCCAGGACCTGTAACCACACGGTTAATGCTGTGCCGTCTGGCGAAGCCTAGCAATGCTGTTGCTAACGACGCCATTGAAGCTAACTTAGCTACGGGACCTCGACAGAGCTATGCTAAAAACATTAGCTCTCCACCTACGCCAGCTAGCCCTCATCTGCTCATCAACACCCGTGCTCACCTGCGTTCCAGCGATCGACGGCGCGACGAAGGACTTCACCCGAACATCAGTGCGGTCGGCGGCTAGCGTCGGATAGCGCGTCTGCTATCCAAGTCAAAGTCCTCCTGGTTGTGTTGCTGCAGCCAGCCGCTAATACACCGATCCCACCTACAGCTTTCTTCTTTGCAGTCTCCATTGTTCATTAAACAAATTGCAAAAGATTCACCAACACAGATGTACAGAATACTGTGGAATTTTGAGATGAAAACAGACGACTTAAGCTGGCCACCGTGCTATTCCAGAATGTCTGCTTCAACCCGTGACGTCACGCGCACGTCATCATACCGAGACGTTTTCAGCCGGATATTTCCCGGGAAATTTAAAATTGCACTTTATAAGTTAACCCGGCCGTATTGGCATGTGTTGCAATGTTAAGATTTCATCATTGATATATAAACTATCAGACTGCGTGGTCGGTAGTAGTGGCTTTCAGTAGGCCTTTAGTGGGTCATTAACACTCACCTTTCTCACAAACGCAGACAGTCTGTAAAGGACAATAAACCCCAATTGTTGCAAAACATTCAACAGGTGTGGATTGCTGCCAGGTTCTGCGGTGGTTGGGGCCATGACGAATAGCACGTTGTAGCTAGATATGCTAAAAGTATATAGCTGCTGCTAGCTGATTCACTGACAAGTGAGGGAAAGGTTGGCGTATGCAAACGTCCATATAGTAGCTAGCTAGCGAGCATCACCATTAAATGCTGTTTGGAGGGCACGGTCGTCAAAAACGCGTTGGTATTGAAAGTGGGGTGTGTCGGTAAAAAGAAAACAAACATTAAAATGAAAACACAAAACAATTCATATAGTGCAGGGGTGTCCAAAGTGCGGCCTGAGGGCCATTTGCGGCCCGCAGCTAATTGTTTAGCGGCCCGCCACACATTCTGGAAATGCTATTGCAAAAATTAAAAATAAACATTAAAAAAAAATGTAATGAGGTGAAATTTAAAGAGGAAAAGTTGCAATGTTGACACAAAGCTGCCACACAGGCTGTTTGTTTGTCTTTTGTCTTTCTTTATTTTGCTTTTTTTGCCATTGCTCAAAAAATATATATAAATTCAATGTTATAATCAATTATTGACCTATCCAAGGCTCCAATTACTTCAAATATTTCGCTTTAAAATGTTTTATGTGAAAAATATTGCATATATTGTGTGGTTGCCATATAAAACAACAGGACAGATATATCTGAAGTTGATCTCGTAATTTAAGTGTTGAAAGTAAAACAAATATATGATAAAAATGTATCACTACATGACTAGGGGACCTTTTGGATCCCAAATATATTTAACAACATTTTATTTATCTTTTCACTGTGATTGATCAAAAATAACAGTGAATTAAAATCAATGGTGTCCTGCATTATTGATCTTTTTAGAGTTTCAATTACTTCACATCAAACATTGCTTTCTCAATGTTTTGGACGGTGGGGAAAATACTGCATATTTCAGTTTTACTATAAAAAACAAAGTTGTCTTTGACAGAAAAGGCATAAAACCTTTTTTTTTAACGTTAAATCAACCTGAAGTTGATATAGAGATTTACTGTAAGCGTTTAAACAAAAAAAATAAAATAATAATTTGGCTTATTTTTAACATTTTAATGACTGAGACCCTTTATATTTATATATTTTGTATGATTATACGATATTTTGTATGATATATATGATTTGAAAATGAAAAATACCAAAATGGCCCCCGCATGCTTTAATTTTTTTCGTGTGCGGCCCTCAATGGAAAAAGTTTGGACACCCCTGATATAGAGCAAGTTTTGAAATTTGTGGTCGCTGCACAGAGTAAAAAAAAAGTAACATTTGGGGATGCAAAATCAGCGGCTGCTAGTGACAAACATAAAACATCCATTTGTGTGGCTGCTATCGGCAAGTGGCCGCCATAGAAAGGTGTACTCTGTGATGTTGTGAAGTAAATATACTCTCTGACAATGAATTCATGATGACGTTTTGTGTGCTTCTTTTCAGACATTTTGAGAACTGGACTGGTGCTCGGACATTAGAGGATGTTCACATGGAGCTGTTCACTGGCTTGCAGAGGCTGTATGTCTAAACCTTTCTTTGTCACCTGTTTCATGTTACCCTACACTTGCGTTACCCTCATGTATGTCTCTCCAATTAATACCCAAAATTTAGCTTCTCAGGCTATTGAATCGATCGCAACTGAACTGTTTAATCAGTTCATGCTCACAGAATAGCTACGTAAGGCAGGGATGTCAAGCGGGTTTTCATTGAGGGCCACATGGCAGTTATATAAGGCTGCCATCAGAGGGCCGCTTGTAACAGTGCATAATTAATGCATTTGCCTCTGGATTTCATTATTAATTATATAAATTGTTTTAAGTCAGGGGTGTCCAAAGTGCGGCCCGCAGCTAATTGTTTACCGGCCCGCCACACATTCTGCAAAAATTGCAAAATTGATAGTATTGAAAAAATTAAAAAAAACATTTAAAAAAGTGGAATGAGGTGAAATATAACGAGACAAAGTTGCAATGTTGACACAAAGCTGCCATGCAGGCTGTTTTTTTATTATTTTGTCTTTCTTTCTTTTTATTTTTTTTTGCCATTGCTCCAAAAAAAAAAAAAGACAAAAAAATCTATGTTATAATGCAGGGGTCACCAACGCAGTGCCCGCGGGCACCAGGTAGCCCGTAAGGACCAGATGAGTAGCCCGCTGGCCTGTTCTAAAAATAGCTCAAATAGCAGCACTTACCAGTGAGCAGCCTCTATTTTTTAAATTTTATTTAATTACTAGCAAGCTGGTCTCGCTTTGCTCGACATTTTTAATTCTAAGAGAGACAAAACTCAAATAGAATTTGAAAATCCAAGAAAATATTTTAAAGACTTGGTCTTCACTTGTTTAAATAAATTCATTATTTTTTTTACTTTGCTTCTTATAACTTTCAGAAAGACAATTTTAGAGAAAAAATACAACCTTAAAAATGATTTTAGGATTTTTAAACACATATACCTTTTTACCTTTTAAATTCCTTCCTCTTCTTTCCTGACAATTTAAATCAATGTTCAAGTAAAAAAACATTTTTTTATTGTAAAGAATAATAAATACATTTTAATTTAATTTTTCATTTTAGCTTCTGTTTTTTTGACGAATAATATTTGTGAAATATTTCTTCAAACTTATTATGATTAAAATTCAAAAAATGTATTGTGGCAAATCTAGAAAATCTGTAGAATCAAATTTAAATCTTATTTCAAAGTCTTTTGAATTTCTTTTAAAATTTTTGTTCTGGAAAATCTAGAAGAAATAATGATTTGTCTTTGTTAGAAATATAGCTTTGTCCAATTTGTTATATATTCTAACAAAGTGCAAATTGGATTTTAACCTATTTAAAACATGTCATCAAAATTCTAAAATTAATCTTAATCAGGAAAAATTACTAATGATGTTCCATAAATTATTTTTTTAATTTTTTCCAAAAAGATTCGAATTAGCTAATTTTTTTCTTCTTTTTTTCGGTTGAATTTTGAATTTTAAAGAGTCGAAATTGAAGATAAACTATGTTTCAAAATTTTATTGTCATTTTTTTCGTGTTTTCTCCTCTTTTAAACCGTTCAATTAAGTGTAAATATCATTAATTATTAATAATAACATAGAGTTAAAGGTAAATTGAGCAAATTGGCTATTTCTGGCAATTTATTTAAGTGTGTATCAAACTGGTAGCCCTTTGCATTAATCAGTACCCAAGAAGTAGCTCTTGGTTTCAAGAAGGTTGGTGACCCCTGTTATAATGAATTATTGACCTATTCATGGCTCCAATTACTTCAAAAATTTCACTTTAAAATGTTTTATGTGGAAAAAATATTGCATATATTGTGTGGTTGCCATATAAAAACATCAACGTTTTCTTGGACAAAAGAGCATAAAAACAAACAAAATAATAGTTCATAGGTAAAATCGACTGATATATCTGAAGTTGATCTCGTAACTTAAGTGTTGAAAGTAAAAAAAAAAACGAATACAAATTTATCACTTTATGAGTGGGGCACATTTTGGATCCCAAATATATTTAGTGAGATTTTATTAATATTTTCACTGATTTCTCAAAAATATTAAAGAATGAAAATCAATGGTGTCCTGCATTATTGATCTTTTAGAGCTCTAATGACTAATAATAAATACTGCATATTTCCACTTTTGCTATAAAAAACAAAGTTGTCTTTGACAGAAAAGGCATAAAACCTTTTTTCTTTTTTTACTTTTTATCAACCTGAAGTTGATATAGAGATTTACTGCAAGCGCTAAATAAATAAAAAAATAAAATAATTTGACTTATTTTTAACGTTTTAATGACTGAGACTCTTTATGGTACCCAGGAGCCCTAAAGGTTAAAAAAAAAAATCCATATATTTTGTTATGGTTTGAAAATGAAAAATATCAAAATGGCCCCCGCATGCTTAAATTTTTCCGTGTGCGGCCCTCAGTGGAAAAAGTTTGGACACCCCTGTTTTAAGTAGACTGTCGATTTTACAGTAAAAACTTTACATTTACAAAATTTTACTATAAAATATAGTATAGTATATATTTTTACAGTAAATGGAAAAACAGTACCACTATTTTTTTGGGGGGAGGGGCGTTACGAAAAAACCTGGCAGCTTCAGTGCCAGAATTTTGGTGTTAAATTGACATTGTTTTTTTACAACATTATATTGTTAATTGAAAAACAGTACAAGTTTTTTTTTATTCTGGCAACTTAGCTGCTAGTTTTTCTACCGTAAAAACAAATGTAC
The DNA here is from genome assembly GCF_033978785.1 of Entelurus aequoreus. Taxonomy (NCBI): domain Eukaryota; kingdom Metazoa; phylum Chordata; class Actinopteri; order Syngnathiformes; family Syngnathidae; genus Entelurus; species Entelurus aequoreus. Next base: position 51,926,860 of record NC_084740.1, read on the forward strand.
CGTCTTTCCATTTACAGTAATACACAGTTAAAAACAGCAACCGTAGATTTTACAGTCAAAAACTGGCAGTTTAATCAACATAATTTTTACGCAAAAAAATTGTAGTTTTTTTTAATTTACAGTAATATGCTGTAAAGAACACCGTACGATGTATTGTAATTTTTATTCATTTCATGGGTAGTTTGCTGTAAAGTTAAGTATTTTAATTTATCGTTATTAAGACAGAAAGTATGATAATATACTGTAATATTTGTTGCAATATTGGAAACTATTGAAGTTTAACAATATCAAGAAGTTCATATATTTTTTTCTGTCAAAATAAAACAAATCTGTTACATTTAGTGAGAAAATATTAAGTATTTTATTAACACATATAATTCCCAGGTGTTTGCGGGCCAGAAGTGGCCCCCAGGCCTTGAGTTTGACACCTGTGACGTAGGGACAAGAAAGAGCAGAGCCCCCTCAAATAAATGTATTTCCCTCTCAAATCAAAATGTGTTAAGTCGAGAAAGTACATTTTAATATGCCCACAAAACGTATATATTACAAACCCCGTTTCAATATGAGTTGGGAAATTGTGTTAGATGTAAATATAAACGGAATACAATGATTTGCAAATCATTTTCAACCCATATTCAGTTGAATATGCTACAAAGACAACATATTTGATGTTCAAACTGATAAACTTTTTTTTTTTTTTTTTTGCAAATAATAATTAACTTTAGAATTTGATGCCAGCAACACATGATAAAGAAGTTGGGAAAGGTGGCAATAAATACTGATAAAGTTGAGGAATGCTCATCAAACACTTATTTGGAACATCCCAGAGGTGAACAGGCAAATTGGGAACAGGTGGGTGCCATGATTGGGTATAAAAGTAGATTCCATGAAATGCTCAGTCATTCACAAACAAGGATGGGGCGAGGGTCACCACTTTGTCAACAAATGCGTGAGCAAATTGTTGAACAGTTTAAGAAAAACCTTTCTCAACCAGCTATTGCAAGGAATTTAGGGATTTCACCATCTACGCTCCGTAATATCATCAAAGGGTTCAGAGAATCTGGAGAAATCACTGCACGTAAGCAGCTAAGCCCGTGACCTTCGATCCCTCAGGCTGTACTGCATCAACAAGCGACATCAGTGTGTAAAGGATATCACCACATGGCTCAGGAACACTTCAGAAACCCACTGTCAGTAACTACAGTTGGTCGCTACATCTGTAAGTGCAAGTTAAAACTCTCCTATGCAAAGCGAAAACCGTTTATCAACAACACCCAGAAACGCCGTCGGCTTTGCTGGGCCTGAGCTCTTCTAAGACGGACTGATACAAAGTGGAAAAGTGTTCTGTGGTCTGACGAGTCCACATTTCAAATTGTTTTTGGAAACTGTGGACGTCGTGTCCTCCGGACCAAAGAGGAAAAGAACCATCCGGATTGTTATAGGCGCAAAGTGTAAAAGCCAGCATGTGTGATGGTATGGGGGTGTATTAGTGCCCAAGACATGGGTAACTTACACATCTGTGAAGGCGCCATTAATGTTGAAAGGTACATACAGGTTTTGGAGCAACATATGTTGCCATCCAAGCAACGTTACCATGGACGCCCCTGCTTATTTCAGCAAGACAATGCCAAGCCACGTGTTACATCAACGTGGCTTCATAGTAAAAGAGTGCGGGTACTAGACTGGCCTGCCTGTAGTCCAGACCTGTCTCCCATTGAAAGTGTGTGGCGCATTATGAAGCCTAAAATAGCACAAGGGAGACCTCCGGACTGTTGAACAACTTAAGCTGTACATCAAGCAAGAATGGGAAAGAATTCCACCTGAGAAGCTTCAAAAATGTGTCTCCTCAGTTCCCAAACCTTTACTGAGTGTTGTTAAAAGGAAAGGCCATGTAACACAGTGGTGAACATGCCCTTTCCCAACTACTTTGGCACGTGTTGCAGCCATGAAATTCTAAGTTAATTATTATTTGCAACAAAAAAAAAAAGTTTATGAGTTTGAACATTAAATATGTTGTCTTTGTAGTGCATTCAATTGAATATGGGTTGAAAATGATTTGTAAATCATTGTATTCCGTTTATATTTACATCTAACACAATTTCCCAACTCATATGGAAACGGGGTTTGTACAAGCTGACAACATTATCTGATATAAGAGACTAAAAGTTGTCAGAAACAACATCCAATCATATTTATCATCGTCATTCAAATGGGTGGGACTTGTTCAGAATATATCCAATCACAATTCTCTATTATTTAAAGGGTGGGAGTTAGTGACGAAGGTGGGCCAATCAGATGCTTTTCTTTCTGGAAAGAGGAAGTTCAAGTTGAATGTCTCACTGGCAGCGCCAAAACTACAAGGTGTGGATTTAAGGTGTTTTATATGGCGTCACATTAGTACCAAAAATCCAAGCGCGTAAAAACTGTTATTGCGCGCTGATTCTCCACTTCGTGCGCGCGCGACACCCTTTTACGCGCGCGTGGTGCCTTTGTGCGCGCGCGCTGTCTCGGTCTGTGCGCTGTCATATTTCATTTTGGTACTTTGGGGGCGGGCATGCTTGGACCGCCCCTTCTTTCTGATTGGCTCTGAAAAAAAAAAAAGAAAAAAAAAAAATGAAAAAAAGAAAAGAAAAATACAACTTCAAGTAGGTTGTAAAAAAAGGCAGATGAAGTGAAACTATAGCAATGCTTTTCTTTACACTCTCTCATGCACACAGATACTCATGTTATGAGAAGTATATTGTTTCAAAAATATCAACATTAATTGTTGATATTTTAAACATCTTTCAGATTACATTGCTCGAATTCAAAAACCACTTTCTACACAAATATTAGGCCCAATGTGCAGGATTATTCTATTAGTATTAGTTATTTTTATGTTTTATCATATCTTAGCTTATTTTCATGTTTTATCATATCTTAGCCTATGTTTATATGGTCTTATTATATTTATATTTCAGTTTTTATTGTATTTTATAGTTTTTCATATTGTAGTTTATTTTTATGTTTGATTATATCTTATCTTATTTCATATTATTTTTGGACTTTTACCTGATGTGTATTTTAATTATTTTTAAACCATTTATTTGATCATCTAGTGTTTCCTCAAAGAGCCCTCTGGATCTCCACGTCCAGAGGGTTCCTGTGATTGGCTATTGTCATTGTGTTGTTATTATTATTGTTGTTGTTGTTTGTTTATTTTTATGTACATGTTTGACTGTCTTCATGGGGTGTGGGTGTTATTTCTCATTTTGTTTTTAACTATGTAAAGCACTTTGAGCTGCATTTTAAATGTATGAAAAGTGCTTTATAAATAAAAATGTATTATTATTATTTTTAGTAATAGTACCCTTACAATCACTCCAAACCAGTTCAATAACTTACCTCTTTTTCCCTCCGTAAATCTTGATACATATTGACGATGACCCGCCCTGCTATACTTCTGATTGCTCAGAGCCAATCAGAAAGAAGGGGCGGTCGAAGTGGAGAATCAGCGCGCCATAACAGTTTTTACGCGGTTGGATTTTTGGTACTAATGTGACGCCATAGTTTTACATCAGAAAATGTGAACACCTGGCATAATGTATCCTTTGACCTTTAGGTCAAAGGATACATTTTATTATATATTTTATGATGCTTTTATGATATTTTTATGATATTTTTATGATGCAAGCCATCGATGTTAACGTCTACAGACTGTAAGTTAAAGCTGTGTGTATTTGCTGCTTCAGATGTTCTGACTTCATGTTAGTCGCTACAGTAAAACACAACTTAGAAACAAACATTACTATGTCAAGAGTGTGAGCAGTCTTGTTAATTTTAATTTGAGAATACAGTAAAACACAACTTAGAAACAAACATTACTATGTCAAGAGTGTAAGCAGTCTTGTTAAAGGCCTACTGAAAGCCACTACTACCGACCACGCAGTCTGATAGTTTATATATCAATGATGAAATCTTAACATTGCAACACATGCCAATACGGCCTGGTTAACTTATAAAGTGCAATTTTAAAATTCCCGCCACACTTCCGGTTGAAAAACTCCTTTGGATATGATTTATGCGCGTGACGTCACAAAATCCACGGAAGTGGTTGGACCCCATCGACAAAATTCCACAGTATTCTGGACATCTGTGTTGGTGAATCTTTTGCAATTTGTTTAATGAACAATGGAGGCTGCAAAGAAGAACGTTGTAGGTGGGATCGATCGGTGTATTAGCGGCTAAGTACAATACTTACAGCAACACAACAAGGACTACTTACTTAGCAGACGCCTAGCCGATGCTTGCCGCCAAACCCACGGATGAAGTCCTTCGTCGCGCCGTCGATCGCTGGAATGCAGGTGAGCACGGCTGTTGATGGGAAGATGAGGGCTGGCTGGCGTAGGTGGAGCGCTAATGTTTTATCATAGTTCTGTGAGGTCCGGTTGCTAAGTTGCTAAATTAGCCTTAGCGTCGTTAGCAACAGCATTGTTAAGCCTTACCAGGCTGAGAATTTTTAACCGTGTAGTTACATGTACATGGTTTAATAGTATTGTTGATCTTCTGTCTATCCTTCCAGTCAGGGGTTTATTTCTTTTGTTTCTATCTTCATTTGAGAACGATGCTATCACGTTAGCTCAGTAGCTAAGTGTGTCACCGATGTATTGTCGTGGGGATAAAAGTCACTTTAAATGTCCATTTCGCGTGCTCGACTCTCATTTTCAAGAGGATATAGTATCCGAGGTGGTTTAAAATACAAATCCGTGATCCACAATAGAAAAAGGAGAGAGTGTGGAATCCAATGAGCCAGCTTGTACCTAAGTTACGGTCAGAGCGAAAAAAGATACGTCCATCACTGCCTCTCTAGTCCTTCACTGTAAGGTTCCTCATCTACGAATCTTTCATCCTCGCTCAAATTAATGGGGTAATCGTCGCTTTGTCGCTCCGAATCTCTCTCGCTCCATTGTAAACAACGGGGAATTGTGAGGTATACTAGCTCCTGTGACGTCACGCTACTTCCGGTACAGGCAAGGCTTTTTTTTTATCAGCGAGCAAAAGTTGCGAACTTTATCGTCGATTTTCTCTACTAAATCCTTTCAGCAAAAATATGGCAATATCGCGAAATGATCAAGTATGACACATAGAATGGATCTGCTATTCCCGTTTAAATAAAAAAAAATCATTTCAGTAGGCCTTTAAGTTTAAGTTGAGAATACAGTAAAACACAACTTAGAAACAAACATTACTATGTCAAGAGTGTGAGCAGTCTTGTTAACTTTAAGTTGAGAATGCAGAAACTTTATAAATGATAAATGGGTTGTACTTCTATAGCGCTTTTCTACCTTCAAGGTACTCAAAGCGCTTTGACAGTATTTCCACATTTACCCATTCACACACACATTCACACACTGATGGCGGGAGCTGCCATGCAAGGCGCTAACCAGCAGCCATCAGGAGCAAAGGGTGAAGTGTCTTGCCCAAGGACACAACGGACGTGACTAGGAAGGTATAAGGTGGGAACTTTTGAGGCATGATTCAGCTGATCTGATGATAAACTAGTTTGAGAAGAATGTTTTTGTATTATTCATAAGACTCCTGTAGTTTCCAGTTTTGTAAATATTGGCTATTGTGTGTGAAATCCTACTTTTTAAGGTTCATTTCAGTTTAAGAATCAGGCCATCAAGGTAAAAGTTGTGATGGCTGATATAATGTGGATGAAGTAGGGCTGGGCGATATGGCTAAAATCTGTATCACGATATAGTTTTTTTTTATATCGTTCGATATCGATAATCATTGATATGTTTTATGACCTGAGAAAAATATGATAAATGTTAACATTTTTTATTTAAAATGAAACCTTCCTCTGATTATAATGCCTTCAGCCATCGAGGCAGAAAGTTCAAGTTCAAGTTCAAGTTTAGTTTATTCACAATGCCATAGAACAATTACAATAGTAGTGAATATCATTTAAAGATATTGGTAAGTGAAAGGGTCCCCCAAATAACCTAGAAGAAGCTTTTTGACAGGGGGTCCAGAGGACAGTATATACATGGAATGATGAAACATGGTAGCAGGCACAAAAAACAAAACAAAAAAACAACGCTATATGATAAACACAAGATAATAGTACTAAAGCAAGCATACACATACATACATACATTCATTCAACCATGCAAAACCCAACAGTAGTCAACCCGACATGAGGCATTAGAGATAGGTGGTTAATAGGTAAGATTTCAGTTGTTTCTTTAAGTTGGAGAATGAATACAGCATCTTGAGGCTCTCATTAAAGGCCTACTGAAAGCCACTACTACCGACCACGCAGTCTGATAGTTTATATGTCAATTAAGAAATCTTAACATTGCAACACATGCCAATACGGCCGGGTTAACTTATAAAGTGCAATTTCCCGCTAAACTTCCGGTTGAAGACGTCTATGTATGATGACGTATGCGCCTGACGTCAATCGTTGAACCAGAAGTATTGGTACACCATTGAATCCAATACAAAAAGCTCTGTTTTCATCTCAAAATTCCACAGTATTCTGGACATCTGTGTTGGTGAATCTTTTGCAATTTGTTTAATGAACAATGAAGACTGCAAAGAAGAAAGCTGTAGGTGGGATCGGTGTATTAGCGGCTGGCTGCAGCAACACAACCAGGAGGACTTTGAGATGGATAGCAGACGCGCTAGCCGCCGACCTCACCTTGACTTCCTCTGTCTCCGGGCCGCCGACCGCATCTATGATCGTCGCTCCGTCGATCGCTGGAACGCAGGTGAGCACGGGTGTTGATGAGCAGATGAGGGCTGGCGTAGGTGGATAGCTAATGTTTTTAGCATAGCTCTGTAGAGGTCCCGTTGCTAAGTTAGCTTCAATGGCGTCATTAGCAACAGCATTGTTAAGCTTCGCCAGCCTGGAAAGCATTAACCGTGTATTTACATGTCCATGGTTTAATAGTATTGTTGATTTTCTGTCTATCCTTCCAGTCAGGGGTTTACTTCTTTTGTTTCTATCTGCATTTAAGCCCTATGTGCTATCACGTTAGCTCCGTAGCTAAAGAACTTCGCCGATGTATTGTCGTGGAGATAAAAGTCACTGTGAATGTCCATTTCACGTTCTCGACTCTCATTTTCAAGAGGATATAGTATCCGAGGTGGTTTAAAATACAAATCCGTGATCCACAATAGAAAAAGGAGAAAGTGTGGAATCCAATGAACCCTTGTACCTAAGTTACGGTCAGAGCGAAAAAAGATACGTCCTGCACTGCACTCTAGTCCTTCACTCTCACGTCCTCATCCACGAATCTTTCATCCTCGCTCAAATTAATGGGGTAATCGTCGCTTTCTCGGTCCGAATCGCTCTGGCTGCTGGTGTAAACAATGGGGAAATGTGAGGAGCCTTTCAACCTGTGACGTCACGCTACTTCCGGTACAGGCAAGGCTTTTTTTTTATCAGCGACCAAAAGTTGCGAACTTTATCGTCGATGTTCTCTACTAAATCCTTTCAGCAAAAATATGGCAATATCGCAAAATGATCAAGTATGACACATAAAATGGATCTGCTATCCCCGTTTAAATAAAAAAAAATTCATTTCAGTAGGCCTTTAAGCCGGTTCCAAATCTTTGGTCCCCTGCATACAACACTTCGAGCGGTACAAGCCAGTAGACGATGTTTACCTGATATCAGATCTAAGTTACGAGTGTTGTGGGCATGCTGGGGATGGTAGATAGGAACCAAGCTACAGAGCCTAAGATTCAGACTGTGGATGACTTGATAGGCTAAACAAGCATTGTGATAGAAATTGAACTCTGTCAGTCTTAATAGATGATAATTATGGAATAGATGTCGAGTGGGGGCATTAAACTTGGACCATGACAGGGCCCGTATGATTTTCTTTTGCATGGATTCTAATTTGTGAAGGTAGGTAGGGAAGGTGTTACACCAGATGACATTACAGTAGTTTAGATGTGGTTCAAAGAGAGTTTTATATCGGGTAAGTCGAGCATAAAGAGGAAGATAATGACGAAGGTGAAAGAACAGGCCAACATATTTGGATAATTTGTTTAACAGATGGCTAATGTGACATTTGAAATTGAGGTATTCGTCAATGATGACCCCCAGGAATTTTGTGGAGTTCACTCTCTGTATTTCCTGCCCATTGATGTTGATATGGCAGTGCTCAGTATTTGTCCGGTTTTTATTAGAACGAAATAAAATAAAATTTGTTTTATTAACATTAAGTGAGAGCTTATTGCATTTGAACCAGGAATCCACTTTCACAAGCTCTGAATTGACAGTTACTTGTGAAAGTGGATTCCTGGTTCAAATGCAATAAGCTCTCCACCCATCCATTTGCTACCGCTTGTCCCTAACGGGGTCGCGGGGGGTGCTGGAGCCTATCTCAGCTGCAAACGGGCGTAAGGCGGGGTACACCCTGGACAAGTGGCCACCTCATCGCAGGGCCAACACAGATAGACAGACAACATTCACACTCACATCCACACACTAGCAATGCAATTGTCAAAACAGGCATGGAAAACAATGAGTCAATGTAAACAAAACTCTAAAATCACAATAAACACTTAACTTGGCACTCAGCATCAAGGGTTGAAATTGGGGGTTAAATCACCAAAAATGATTCCCGGGCGCGGCACCGCTGCCGCCCACTGCTCCCCTCACCTCCCAGGGGGTGGTCAAGGGGATGGGTCAAATGCAGAGGACAAATTTCACCATACCTACTGTGTGTGTGTGACAATCATTGGTATTTTAACTTTAACTTTAACTTAACAATAACCTATTTTAAGCTAAAAAAAAAAAACCCTATAAAGAATATGTAATAAATGCATAACAAAGTGTAACAAAATAGTGCCAAGTGTGAAAATGTAAACTTAGGGAAACCTGAGAAGAACAAATATTTGCAGGTGTAATGCCACAAAGTAATGTTATGCAGTAATTAAAATCTTAATTTTATTGGACAAAAATTATTATTATAAAAATAGCACATTTGTTATATTTTGTTAATTATTTTAGTTATTCAGTCCCAAGAAGCTTCTGTTCCATTGGACTGTACAGCACAGGAAGCAAGCTACAGCTGCCAATAACATCAGTGGTGGAGGAGTACAAGGTGACAAAAACACGCCAGGCCATGATGCTACGAGACAGCAAAGACAAGCGAGTACGGCAGGCAGGCATTGTCGTCAGGTCAGGCAGAAAGTGGTTAGCCAGCAAAGCACTGAGGGAGGCGGAGGATCGACTGCATCACGCGGACATTGTGGGATCAGTAGCCCAGGGAAGACTTGGTCTGGGTTGCTCATCCAGAACAAGATGGAACAAAGCTGACCCAAAGGAGCGGCGAGGCTTGGTGCAGAGGGAGGTCCGAAAGGCTGAGGAGGAAAGCCGGTATGTCAAGGCAGTAGCCATGAAAAAACAGGGCAGCTGGACTAGATGGGAGAGTGTAAAAGACAGATCTCTAACCTGGCAGGACATCTGGAGCATGGAAGGCCACCGGATCAGGTTCCTGCTGTGTTCTACATATGATGTCCTGCCCACCCCATCAAACCTCCATACTTGGGGAATGGTAGAGAGCCCCAGCTGCACACTCTGCAGGAAGATAGCTAACCTGGAGCATGTCCTCTCCTCTTGTCACTCAAGCTTAGCAGATGGCAAGTTCCGGTGGCGTCATGACCAGATCCTTGCTCAGCTGGCAGAAGGTGTTGAGCAGGCCAGGAAGAGGACAAGGCAGCTCTCTAATGGGCCACGCTTCATCCACTTCGTAAGGGCAGGTGAAAGCGCAGCAGCAGGAGGGAGGAACAAAGGAGTTCTGGCCACAGCAAACGACTGGGAGGTGCGGGCCGACCTGAAGAAGCAGCTCAAATTCCCAGAGGAGATAGCCCACACTACCCTGAGACCTGATATTGTTCTGTGGTCTAGAGGAACCAAACAGGTGGTGCTTATCGAGCTGACAGTACCATGGGAAGAGAGGATGGAGGAGGCGTACGAACGCAAGCTCAAGAAGTACCAAACCCTCATCCTCGAGAGCCAGCACAATGGATGGAAGGCCTGGAACCTACCGGTGGAGGTGGGCTGTAGAGGCTTTGCGGGGCGGTCGCTCTGGAGAGCACTCGGACTGCTAGGGATCGAGGGGCTGGCTAGGAAGCGGCTGGTAGCCAACATCACTAAAAGGGCAGAGGAAGCATCGCGCTGGATTTGGTTACAAAGAAAGGTGCGATGGCAGAGCCGACCTACTGAAGGACTAGGGACATAGAGTTGGGTGGCATTCAGCGGGGGTAGATCCAGGACGCTGGATCTGCCGTCGAACCCCTCCGAAGCGTCATGGGCTTAATTCGACGAAACGTTGATGACGGGGGGGTGCCCATTTGAGAATCTGCTGATGCCAACCAACTCATGTCCAGTTGAGGTATGCGGTCAAGCTTAGTTTTGGCTCAGGGAGGAGGACGTCCCTGCCATGCAGAGTCCCGCCGGTGCCTTGATGGAAGGAGAGATGAAGAGAGCGAGGCCACAGGCTCACAGATGGTGCAGAGGCGAGTACCTGTAAAGGTGAGCCAGTTGCGATACCCTTATCGTATTTTGCATATATTCAGTCCCACACTTTGGTTCCTACCTGTTTTCGTACATCGGGATAGGGAACAGGACATGTGTCGATAGGAAAAGATGAGCGCAGCAAAGGACTATGGTCCGTTCGACAAAAAAAAGACTGTTGACGTGACTTCCTGGTTTATCCACTTTGTCAGACCACAGAACACTTTTGCTCTTTGCATCAGTCCATCTTACAGCCGGCGGCGTTTCTGGGTGTTGTTGGTAAATGGCTTTCGCTTTGCATAGTAGAGTTTTAACTTGCACTTACAGATGTAGCGACCAACCGTAGTTACTGACAGTGGGTTTCTGAAGTGTTCCTGAGCCCATGTGGTGATACCCTTTACACACTGATGTCGGTTTTTGATGCAGTACCGCCTGAGGTATCCAAGGTCACGGGCATTCAATGTTACGTGCAGTGATTTCTCCAGATTCTCTGAACCTTTTGATAATATTACGGACCGTAGATGGTGAAATCCCTAAATTCCTTGCAATAGCTTGTTGAGAAATGTTGTTCTTAAACAATTTGCTCAGGCATTTGTTGACAAAGTGGTGACCCTCGCCCCGTCCTTGTTAGTGAATGACTGAGCATTTCATGGAAGCTGCTTTTATACCCAATCATGGCACCCAACTGTTTCCAATTTGCCTGTTCACCTGTGGGATGTTCCAAATAAGTCTTTGATGAGCATTCCTCAACTTTCTCGGTCTTTTTTACCACTTGTGCCAGCTTTTTTGAAACATGTTGCAGGCATCAAATTCCACATGAGCTAATATTTGCAAAAAATAACGTTTTCCAGTTCGAACGTTAAATATCTTGTCTTTGCAGTCTATTCAATTGAGTCGATTAGGATTTGCAAATCATTGTATTCTCCTTTTATTTACCATTTACACAACTTGACAACTTCACTGCTTTTGGGTTTTGCACACACACACACACACACACACACACACACACACACACACACACACACACACACACACACACACACACACACACACACACACACACACACACACACACACACACACACACACACACACACACACACACACACACACACACACACACACACACACACACACAGAGCATGTCTCACTCTCTCTATTTTTCTACATTTGTCTATATTCTAGAACTGTGACCAGCAGCAGCCTGCAGACAGTCCAGCCAAGTGACTTCTTCAACAACCCACAACTGAGCTACATGTAAGTGTTCACACTTGTGTCACTTTAGAAAGAAACTTTACAATATGCGTGGGCATTCACACAATTTGAAGTCAAATTGTGCGTATATAACCCCACCTCTAGGGTTGTCACGGTACCTGAATATCAGTAGTCGATACCAATATCTATGAATTTCCATGAACCTATTTGATACCACGATAAAACTACGAACAACTAAACTCATGTACTTTTAAATTCACTACTTTATCGACAACTGTTTTAAAGTGTCAGTATTTAAGATCACTGTACTTCAACATCTTTTTGCACAGAATGTTAATATCAGTATCAGCTGCCAAGGTAATTATACATTCGAATGTTCTATCACCTCCCAGTATATCAAAACAAACAATACTGTAGTTATATATATTTATATATGTTCATGGATAATAAAAATGGTCAACTATTTTACATTAAAAAACAACAGTGGGGCCTTTAAGTATATAAAACACACAATATTGTTAATAACATTATTTCAAAATGGTGGTAGTGTGACGTCATGTCATTTGTAATGAAATAGGCCAGGGATGTCCAAAGTGTGGCCTGGCAGCAATTTACGGCTGGTAGCTAATTTCCTAATGGCCTGCGGTACTATTGTTAGCATTCTAATATTAGCATGATAGCTTTTAAAAAAAAATGTTGCAGGTATCAACCTCAGCGTCAAATATTCTGTTGCTTGACGAATGCCACATGTTAACATGCTAACATTTATAGGCCAGATGTTTTAGCAACTTTTATAGGCATACACCAGTCATATTTTGATAGTTGATGAATGGTTACGTTACCATGCTAGCATTTTTTTAACTCATTTTACAGGTATACATCGCAGAGTAATATATTTTAGTACTTGATGTTTACTACATTTTAGGGAGGTTGTCACATGAGTAAATGAGGTAGGCGTCAAAATGCAGTTAGTATTTCAGCACGCTAACATTAGCATGCCAGGTATTTTTAAGCTACATTAGCATGTATACACCTCAGTGTCATACATTTTGGTATTTCACTAAGGCTAACTGTATGCATACTATTGCATATTGTATGCATGCTAACTTATTTCGCTCATTTTGCTCATATTTTTGATGCTTTCTGGCCAGCGTGCTAACTTTTAGAATTTCAGTTTGGCTTTGGCTATTCAGAATTCACACTAAATTTATACCAAAATAAAATGTTCTAATTCTTGTATATATTGTACTTGGTTTGAAGGTGGAAACTACCAAAATTGGCTGTCCGTCTGTGGCCATTTGTGGAAAAAGTTTGAGCACACCTAAATTAGGCTATTAAAAAGGCTAAAACATATTTAAAGTCAATAGCATCCAGTTTCTTTCTTTATTCAATTTGTTATGCATTTTGCTCTATTTTCCAATTTTTGCAGTTTTTTTTCTTTCTTTTCTTTTCTGCAGCGTGCCATTAAAAAAGAGCTGCGTTTAGGAAATAGCCACCAGGGCACATGTTGCCTTCCTGATGAAATAAGTAAAGCAGAGGTGTTCAAAGCGTTGCCAGACAACGGAAGAGTGTCTCTAAGCTGTGTTTTCTTAGCACTTATGGACGTAATAAAGGTTGGCTTGCACACTTCTGGAGGTTTTTTTAATGCGGTGGTAATGCACACATTTTGCTTTACTGTAAAAGATCAATCTTGAGGAGGTGATCTGTGAAGTAAAAGAGGAACGACGTTAATACAAACCCCGTTTCCATATGAGTTGGGAAATTGTGTTAAATGTAAATATAAACGGAATACAATGATTTGCAAATCCTTTTCAACCCATATTCAGTTGAATGCACTACAAAGACAACATATTTGATGTTCAAACTCATAAACTTTATTTTTTTTTGCAAATAATAATTAACTTAGAATTTCATGGCTGCAACACATGCCAAAGTAGTTGGGAAAGGGCATGTTCACCACTGTGTTACATGGCCTTTCCTTTTAACAACACTTGGGAACTGAGGAGACACATTTTTGAAATTTCTCAGGTGGCTTCATAATGCGCCACACATTTTCAATGGGAGACAGGTCTGGACTACAGGCAGGCCAGTCTAGTACCCGCACTCTTTTACTATGAAGCCACGTTGATGTAACACGTGGCTTGGCATTGTCTTGCTGAAATAAGCAGGGGCGTCCATGGTAACGTTGCTTGGATGGCAACATATGTTGCTCCAAAACCTGTATGTACCTTTCAGCATTAATGGCGCCTTCACAGATGTGTAAGTTACCCATGTCTTGGGCACTAATACACTCCCATACCATCACACATGCTGGATTTTCAACTTTGCGCCTATAACAATCCGGATGGTTCTTTTCCTCTTTGGTCCGGAGGACACGGCGTCCACAGTTTCCAAAAACAATTTGAAATGTGCACTCGTCAGACCACAGAACACTTTTCCACTTTGTATCAGTCTATCTTAGATGAGCTCAGGCTCAGCGAAGCCGACGGCGTTTCTGGGTGTTGTTGATAAACGGTTTTCGCCTTGCATAGGAGAGTTTTAACTTGCACTTACAGATGTAGCGACCAACTGTAGTTACTGACAGTGGGTTTCTGAAGTGTTCCTGAGCCCATGTGGTGATATCCTTTGCACACTGATGTCGCTTGTTGATGCAGTACAGCCTGAGGGATCGAAGGTCACGGGCTTAGCTGCTTACGTGCAGTGATTTCTCCAGATTCTCTGAACCCTTTGATGATATTACGGAGCGTAGATGGTGAAATCCCTAAATTCCTTGCAATAGCTGGTTGAGAAAGGTTTTTCTTAAACTGTTCAACAATTTGCTCACGCATTTGTTGACAAAGTGGTGACCCTTGCCACATCCTTGTTTCTGAATAACTGAGCATTTCATGGAATCTACTTTTATACCCAATCATGGCACCCACCTGTTCCCAATTAGCCTGCACAGCTGTGGGATGTTCCAAATAAGTGTTTGATGAGCATTCCTCAACTTTATCAGTATTTATTGCCACCTTTCCCAACTTAATTGTCACGTGTTGCTGGCATCAAATTCTAAAGTTAATGATTATTTGCAAAAAAAAAAAGGTTATCAGTTTGAACATCAAATATGTTGTCTGAATATGGGTTGAAAATGATTTGCAAATCATTGTATTCCGTTTATATTTACATCTAACACAATTTCCCAACTCATATGGAAACGGGGTTTGTATTTTCCAATCCCTTCTACAAATGCTTTACTCTTATACTTTGTCCCCCAGAAACCTGTCCAAGAACCCCATGTTGACGACATTGTCCTGGAAGAGCTTTGAAAACGTGCAACTCATTGAACTGTAAGTTGTCATTTTCCACAGATTACAGTAAATACAACTCAAAACGGATACTGTATAGGCAATGGGTATGATAAGCAAGGTCAAAATGAGTAAGCCTATTGGATTGTGTGCACTGTGCTCTTATTCTATTACATAAAAAGGTCAATTTAATTAAAATATAAAATCCAATTTAAACGTAATGTGTTACATAAGCTAGCTCTTGGGACGTGGAACGTCACCTCGCTGGAGGGGGAGGAGCCTGAGCTAGTGCGCGAGGTGGAGAAGTTCCGGCTGGATATAGTCAGACTCACTTCGAAGCACAGTAAGGGCTCTGGAACCAGTTCTCTCGAGAGGGGATGGACTCTCTTCCACTCTGGCGTTGCCAGCAGTAAGAGGCGACAAGCTGGGGTAGCAATTCTTGTTGCCCCCCGGCTCAAAGTCTGCACGTTGGAGTTCAACCCAGTGGACGAGAGGGTAGCTTCCCTCCGGTTTCGGGTGGGGGGACGGGTCCTGACTGTTGTTTGTGCTTACGCACCAAACAGCAGTTCAGAGTTCCCACCCTTTTTGGATACACTCAAGGGAGTACTGGAAAGTGCTCCCCCGGGTGTTGCCCTTGCCCAAACGCATTGTGAGGGTCTGCTGGGAAAGTCTGGCAGAGTCTCCTGTCAGAGAGTTTCAATTCCCACCTCCGGAAGAACTTTGAACATGTCACGAGGGAGGTGCTGGACATTTAGTCCGAGTGGACCATGTTCCGCACCTATATTGTCGAGGCGGCTGATTGGAGCTGTGGCCGCAAGGTAGTTGGTGCCTGTTGTGGCGGTAATCCTAGAACCCGTTGGTGGACACAGTGAGGGATGCCGTCAAGCTGAAGAAGGAGTCCTATTGGGTTCTTTTGGCTCATAGGCGAAATTCACAACATCTTGTTTTGTTTAAAAAAAAATGTATATTATGTTTATAAACTCAGGAAATATGTCCCTGGACACATGAGAACTTTGAATATGACCAATGTATGATCCTGTAACGACTTGGTATCGGATTGATACCCAAATTTGTGGTATCTAATGTAAAGTGTCAAACAACAGAAGAATAAGTGATTATTACATTTTAACAGAAGTGTAGATAGAACATGGTAAAAGAGAAACTGATATGAACAGTAAATGAACAAGACAATTTTTACAGCTTGTCCTTTATAATTTTGACAAAATAATAGAATGGAAAATGACACAATATGTTACTGCATATGTCAGCAGCTAAATTAGGAGCCTTTGTTTGCTTACTTACTAATAAAAGACAAGTTGTCTAGTATGTTCACTATTTTATTTAAGGACACACTCGCAATAAGAAACATATGTTTGATGTACCATAAGATTTTTTGTTAAAATAAAGCCAATAATGCATTTTTTGTAGTCCCCTTTATTTAGAAAAGTGCCGAAAAGTATCGAAATAATTTTGGTACCAGTACCAAAATATTTGTATCGGGACAACACTAGTATGAATTTAACATAAACTTGTAAAAGCCTATCTGGATTTATTTATGTTCTTATTCTCCATATATTTGAGCAGTTTTCTTGAGGATACTTCCACATGGAATGGAAGAAAACATCACTAAATAGTATTAATACGCTAGATTATTTAATCTCTCGTAGGCGGCATATTCCATAGCGATGATATACTGTTTTAGCTCAGCATTAGTAGTCTGTGGACTGGAAGGAAATCATTGACCGCAGCGCCTGTGGAATGTTTTCACTGATAGTTGATAAAGTGATTAAATGTGCGTCAATGGCTGTGTCTCTCCTTGGATGAGGATCAGCCAATCCCAGCTGATTAACCAATGTCTTGTTCTTGAAGTGCTAGCAACAAAAATACCTTGCAAAAAAGAGCCAGAGACTCATGGCTGCCCTGCCATTTGCACATGATGTGACGTGATATCTGGTGTCGACGTTTCTCTTATTTTTCTTTCTTTGTTTTTCCTTCTAGACATTTAGAAGATATGACCTTTGATTGTGGCTGTGAGATCCGCTGGCTGCAGCTATGGCAGCAAAGAGATGCTATGGGGCTAAGTAGCCAACAGTTATATTGTTCCAACAGCTCCCAGAAGATACTTCTGCAAGAAATGAACATAAGCAATTGTGGTAAGTGTTAAGCTTAAAGCAAAAAAGGTATATTGTGTATGTGGGGTTTCTTAGTCACTTAGGGCATGGACATCTTGAAGGTTGAATCAGGGCAATTAGTGTTATTATGTGAATGCTAAGCAAGCATTCACATGTAGGTTTTTATTCATCATTTTTAAATCTTCCTCCACCCCCTTATTCTTATTCCGCTCCATGTTTTGATAGGCTTCTCTTCTCACATTTCTTAACCCATTCATATTGATGATTAAAATCATTTATGGGCGGGCTCCGTGGAGGAAGTACCGGCCACCAGGCGCTCACCGACGAGCCCCTCCAGAGTGGGGCCACGGGGTCACTCGCCCAGGCGAGGTGCGGTTCCTCGATTTTATTTTTTTCGTAAGAGTCTTTTGAACTGCTCTTAGTCTGACCCATCACCTCGGACCCGTTTGCCTTGGGAAACCCTACAACATAGCTCCTTGAATCATTTGGGTACTCAAACTCCTCCACCACGTTAAGGTGGCGATTCATGGACGACAATATTAATATTAATATATGTTTGATGAGTGTATGTATGCATATGTGCTTGTATGTGTATATGTATGTTTGTACCATGATTGTGTATGTACTGTATTTGTGTATGTATGTACAGTGAGTGTGTATGCTCTGTATTGGTGTATGTATGTACCGTGAGTGTGTATGCCACATGCAATGGCATATACGAAACCCCACTCAATAACCCATTACTGGAGCAACGTCATCATTGTAACCGATGGACAGCCAAAGAGAAAGAGAGATTTGTGTATGTATGTGGGAGTGTATGTATGAATGAATGAATGTACGTATATATGTAAGAATACTTGTGTGTATGTGAGTACAGCGTTTCCCACACATTCATTTATTTGTGGCGGCCCGCCACGAAAGAATTACGTCGGCCACAAATTAAAAAAAAAAAAAAAATATACACTACCGTTCAAAAGTTTGGGGTCACCCAAACAATTTTGTGGAATAGCCTTCATTTCTAAGAACAAGAATAGACTGTCGAGTTTCAGATGAAAGTTCTCTTTTTCTGGCCATTTTGAGCGTTTAATTGACCCCACAAATGTGATGCTCCAGAAACTCAATCTGCTAAAAGGAAGGTCAGTTTTGTAGCTTCTGTAACGAGATAAACTGTTTTCAGATGTGTGAACATGATTGCACAAGGGTTTTCTAATCATCAATTAGCCTTCTGAGCCAATGAGCAAACACATTGTACCATTAGAACACTGGAGTGATAGTTGCTGGAAATGGGCCTCTATACACCTATGTAGATATTGCACCAAAAACCAGACATTTACAGCTAGAATAGTCATTTACCACATTAGCAATGTATAGAGTGTATTTCTTTAAAGTTAAGACTAGTTTAAAGTTATCTTCATTGAAAAGTACAGTGCTTTTCCTTCAAAAATAAGGACATTTCAATGTGACCCCAAACTCTTGAACGGTAGTGTATATATATATATATATATATATATATATATATATATATATATATATATATATAATTTTTTTTTTTGTCCTGTCCAGCTTCTCAGGCAAATCATATAGTTGATGTAGATGCCCATATAGGCTGTTCAGATTTACTTTACAAAAGAGAAGTGTAGGATACTTCTCTTGTTGCCTTATTTGTATTTGACCACTACTGTTTTCTGTTTATTTGTTACTGACTGTGGCAGGACACATCTGCCTCTGTTTCACTTTATGTTGCTGGTAAATACTATGGTTGTAGTAGTAGGCTAAAGTTAAATTATTTAGTATGCACTAATTAAAGGGGCAGAGCTTTAAGAGACATTTTAGCTTTTATATTTTATAAGATATATTTTTTGTAAGAACCACAATTAATAAATAATAACTTATTGTTCAAATCTGTATATAAATATGTACATAAAGTGTTGTAATTATATTGTAAAATGGATGGATGGATGGATGGAAGTTTAAAACAAAACTGTTATTATTAATTAGTAAGTATACATTTTTTGAGCCTTTTTAGAGAAAATCATATTGTAGTAAATTATGCAAATTAATCGATGATGTCATTGTGACCACGCCCATAGCCACGCCCCCACCACCACAGGTATCTTGGCAGTTTATGGGAAACACTGGAGTATATACAGTATGTGTATTTGTATGTACAGTATAATTGTCTCCCGGTATTTGCGGGAGCCAAAGTACAGCCCCAGCCACCCAGAGAGCCCAACCCAAAACAGCAGGTGATGTGCCCAGGGAACAAGGGACCACCGGCCCCACGCAGTCAGGCCGGCCAGCGACAGGACCCCCGGCATGCCAGAGGCAGGCCATAGACAGACTCCCCCGCAGAGGACAAGGCACGGGAGAAGCAGGGGACAGCCAGCCCCTAAACCAGCCAAAGATCACACCCCACGCCGCCAGAAAGACGGTACGCCCTGCCCCGAGAGGCCCAGAGACTCCTCGCAGCTGGAAGGGAGGACCGCCCTGCCCCACTAGCAACCGGAATAGAGGGGCGGGCCCCTGTGGGGCAGCACAGTGTGTGACCTCGGGAAACATACTTTTTTTCCGTACCACAATATGACAGAGTATGTAGCACTTGGCACTATTCTTCTGTTGGTTTGACATTGTCATTACAGCCATAAGTGGTGGAAAAGTGTATTACAAGTGCGTAGCTGCGGTCCAAACGGACCGAGCTGAGCAACAGATATTTTTCCGCAGTCCTCAAGGAGGTCCCTCGGCCCTATGGCACTGGTACTGTATAAACAACATTTCTACATTTTCTTTTGGGGATTGGTTCTTTGAGTGGACTGGGGGTGTTGTCCTTACTGGGGGAACCGGCTGGACCCTCAACCCTAACCTTGGTTTGAAGTGCAAATGTTATGTTTGGAGGAAACACTTCAGAGTTTCTCTGGCAAACCCAATAATGTAAGGGAACACAACATTTCCCCTTATGTTTTTGTTCTCTCTGTCAGGTTTTTTCACCCTTTGTTTTTTGGTATATTTCACAGAAACAACACCTCTGATGTGTGTATGCTTTTTATGTCCTCTGTCTTTGGGGTAGGGATGGTCTCTGTTGTGTAAAAAGCTTGCGAGGGTTTATGCAAGTGTTGTCGTAAGTGATGGGAAGAGTAGGTGCTGGTCTGTGTGGTTAAGTTTTGTAGACCTCAAATGCTTGTATTCCAACACGTGACTTCTTCCCCTAAATTAATAATAGCGGTGGTCAACAAAGCCAAGATGGCTGTTGTGCAGCAAGCAGTGCACACACTATATGAGCACGCAAGGGGCCTAAATCTTCCTGCAAAAAGAAATAACAATCAAAATCGAACAAGAAAAAAAATGTAACTATGCAATGGAATAGATACCTAAACAATATCAAAAAAAGATTTGTCAAGTCGTATGTGGGCTCTGTACCGAGGATGTCGTTGTTGCTTGTACAGCCCTTGGAGACACTTGTGATTTAGGGCTATATAAATAAACATTGATTGATTGATTGAGTGATATCAAGGATATATATGTCAGTGGAGTTCCCAGACATATTGAACTATCTTGTTCTCTGACGTCCTTCTACACCACAAAACAGATCCAAGTTTGGAAAAGCATGGAGGCCTACAACTTCTTTGTGTGTGGCTGAGTCAAGAAACTTTTTTTCAAGACTCTTCCGGATAAATACACATTGTTTTTACTCGAGTAAGGTTGCATTTCATGATATAACTTTGTGTCTTGCGTCCATGTAAACAAATTACTACCTGACAGCTCGATTCCCGTGACTGCATATCCAATTAACAAAGTAACAATTACTGAATCCTCACCACATTTGATTTTTGTCATATGTAACTCTGACACATTTGTGTCAGAGTATCATTGACTCTGACTTTCTGGTTTCTTTTTGTTAAAATTAAAATACAAATAATTTCAAGATAATACTAAACGAGTAAAGTATATTAAAAGTGTATCAGACAAACTTTAACGAAGTGGTCACTGCAAACGTGTGCATTCTTAGACTCTTCTCCCTTGTACTGGGGTGTGTGCCACTTTTGTCGTAGTCTTTTGTAAAATCTTGCACTCTTCCGCCCTTCTTTATTACCTCTCGAGGAACTCTGAATAAATGTTCATCCTTTTTAGTGATTTGAACAGATCATACAGCCGAAAACAACGCAATCATAGGGCATTTTTCTTTTAGAAAGGCCAAATGCCACCTATTACCCATTGAGCAAAGATGCTGCTTGAATATGCGTGGTGACGCATATTCAATGAGCCGGACGTGACATAAAACCCAAGCAAAATGGAGGCCTTAATCTAACGCTGCATGTAGTTCACAGTCCAGAACGGCAGTGCATTTTCTTTGCTAGTTGTCGCGATTCAACCTTCGGCCTGAAGGCTTAATTTTTTTATGATCGTGGTCATATGTTTAACTTTACAAATGCCATGCTCCTCAGCCAATTTCATCAGTTTTTCCAGTGACTTTTCAATAACTGTATGTGCAAAAACTATGTTGTTTTTTTTTGATGGAGAGTTCATGAAAATATGTTTTTACTTATTTTTGCTATGTCTGCAAGTGTGAAAGTATTTGTTTTTGTTGTATATTGCCTTTTGTTTTGTTTACAGACCTTCCAGAAATGACCATGAGCGACAGCGTCCTTACAGTGAAAGAGGGCGAAAGTGTAGCAGCAACATGTAATGGCTCTGGATCCCCATTACCTGAGGTGGACTGGCCTATTAGCGGGTTACACACTTTAACATTACAAGAGGTAAAGGCCCCAATAATTACAGACTTTATGTCTTCTGTACTGTACTTTTAATACACAGGCTTTTTGTCATGTTAATGTGCCCAAAAATGCACATTTTACATGTAAGCATATATGTGTGAGAAAAAAATAATAATGAAAAGTCTATTTTAGAGAGTTTTAATTTTAAAGTGTGCTTGGTTTGAATTTTGATAAAGTGACCCGTTACTTATGACCATGTCACATTTGAGTGTTTCCAACTGTTGTTTTTTGTCTCATTTTTGCCCATTTTGTTTATTGCAAACAAGTCAGGGAGGTTAATAAAAAGCTGATAATGGAGCACGTAGACTCTTATAAATACATATTGACCAAAATATATTTTTTAAAGTTCATTTTTTTTAGTTCATATTTCAAATTGTAAATCCTAAATACTTCATTCTGGGTCCCGTATTTAGTAAACATCTGTTTTGAGAAGAAAATAGAACCCATGGTGGCCTGCAAATCAAACTTTTCCCTGTCCCTGTTCTCTAATAATGCATATGCAGTTATTATACATATTACTTGATGTATGGGTTTTTTTGTTGTTTAGTTTTTAATTATGATCTAATGCGCATGTATTCGCTGCAGGCCAGAATCTACGACAACAGCACCGTTCGTTCTATAAACATCACTTTGGTAAACGTAAGCAGAGATGACAACCTTTCCCTTCTGAACTGCACAGCCACCAACGTTGTAGGCACAACCAACGCTTCCATTCAGCTTATTGTCCACTGTAAGTACACACACACACACACACACACACACACACACACACACACACACACACACACACACACACACACACACACACACACACACACACACACACACACACACACACACACACACACACACACACACACACACACACACACACACACACACACACACACACACAATGTGATTGTATGAATTTAACAACCACATTAGCATTACTGGCAAGAAATTAGAAAAAGAAAACATTGAAAGTAATGTTTGTTGTTGCAATTTACAATTAACAGTTAAATTGAAGGATTGTTGTCTTTTCGATGATGTCATAGTGTTGGCGCAGCACTGATGTCATTAGAGGGCGACAATGTTGTGTGGAGGAGGAATAGAATAAAGGGAGTCACACGCACGCTCCAAAAGACTACAAGTTCCTGTGTTATTGTCTTCCAAGTGGGTGCTTTGGACGCCCTCCAGCACAGGTGTCAAACTCAAGGCCCGGGGGCCAGAACTGGCCCGCGACATCCTTTTATTTGGCCCGCAAACACCTGGAAATGATATGTGTCAATAAAGTACTTAATATTTTCTCACAAATGTAATTGATTTTTTTCAATCTAACAAAAAAAATATATGTACTGCTTGAAATTGCATACCTTTTGAACTTTAATAGTATCCAATATTGCAACAAATATTACAGTATATTATTATACTTTCCAAACATGTTTTTGTCTAAATAAATACAAATACTTAACTTTACAGCAAACTACCCATCAAATTAATGAAAAGTACAATACATTTTACATTGTTCTTTACAGCATAGTACTGTAAATTGAAAAAAACTACTACTGTTTTTGTGATAAAATTCTGTTGCCTGAGCTGCCAATATTTGACTGTAAAATCTATGGTTGTTGTTTTTAACGGTGTATTACTGTAAATTGAAAGATGGTACATTTGTTTTTACGTTAGAAGAACTGGCAGCTAAGTTGCCAGAATAAAAAAAGAATTTGCACTGTTTTTCCATTAACAATATAATAAACCAATGTAAATTTAATAGTCAAATTCTGGCATTTAAGCTGCCAGCTTTTTCCGTAAATAACCCTCCAAAAAACTGTGGCACTGTTTTTCCATTTACCCTAAAATGTTGTTAAAATAAACAACAATACTATTTTACAGTAACATTTTGTAAATGTAAAGTTTTGACTGTAAAATCTACAGTCTACTTAAAACAATGTATACAGTATAATTATTGAAATAAAATTCATACATTATTCGCTGTTACCAGCGGCCCTCTGGTGGCAGCCATAACTGCCATGTGGCCCTCAATGAAAACCACTTTGACATCCCCCTCGGACGCTACATTGATGGCAGCCATATTTGGAATGTGTCACTTGGCATTCGGAGTTTTTTTCTCTCTGGACAATTACTGAACTTTCTAGTCGGCTTTGCTAGCCGGCTAGCTGTGCTTGTGAGCAGCATCTAGTACCCAGAATGCGACAGCTTGTACTACAACATGGATGCTGATTATTTTGGAAGACTGCCGATGTAAGAGATGAACTCCCGGCACCATTTCGAGGAGACGGCGAGAAACTTTGTGCTACGTGGGTGAAGCAATTTGAAGCGGCCGTCCGCGCCGATGGTCAAACACCAAAGTTACCCTGCCGCATGGGCAAATCTCCTTCCATCCAGACTGAACGGAGCGGCTTTTTGTACACTGGAGCAGTATGTCGCCAGATTTTCAGTATGATTATCAGCATGTGAAAGTGACGTTAAAGTAGGCATTTTGACAAGAACCGTCCATTCTGTACTTCCGATCTCTGCGCAACAGCGCCAGCCGAATGAGAACTTGCTTGCTTGCAGCTGACGTTTCCAGACACGTGGCTGAGGCATTTCCCGGATATGACAAAGCTGCCAGGAATGATGAGACTTTTACACCTTTTCTTGCTGGCCCCGATCTTGCCCTTCAGGCCAAGTTCCACGAACTAGGGGCAAAAGATGTGGGGAGGCTCTAACCACCGCAGGGCAGTGTAAACGTACCAGACAGGTGTTAAAGACAAGCGCCCATGTACTCTGCTCCAGCCACCATCCCACATTGGGGGCACCACAAGACGTGCCATCACGTGCGGCTGTGGATCGTGATGCTGGAGCTATAAAGAAACTTTTCCACACAATGGAACAACTCACTTCGAGGATGGAAGACTTGCAGGTGAGGGATTTGAGGCAACGTACCCATGAGGCTGATTGTGGCGATCCTCACTCCCCTTCTCCTGGGGAGGATCAGCAGAACTTGAGAAAGCACAAGGAGCAGCAGCATGCCTGTCAATGTTTGTGGCGGCGTCATCTCCAGGCTAGTCTGGATGGACGACGGCGCAAGAAACCTGAACAAGCGCCGCGGGGGTCTGGTCATGAACAATAAAAGCAAATGTTCTTCACAGAACAAACCACTGCTGCAACCCCCACTCTTGTGCACACGGCTACCGAAACAGTGGTGGATGATATCCCTGTGACTGTGTGCGCCATGGAAGTTTCCGCAACGATCCTGGCAGCAAACCCCAGTTTCAGCTCAAGGCCCCTTTTGCCCCCTGACCCCCGAGCTTCTGTGGACCAGACCTTCATCTATACTCTGTCACACAATGAGTCAAATATCAACAAGCTTCAAAAGAGTGACGCTAACATCAATCAGGTTTTGGCCTGGCTTGAGAACGGCAGGAGACCACCTAGATGGAAGTTGAAGGAATCCAGCCAGAGTTTGAACAGGCTTTGGCATGAGTTTCCCCGGCTGCCTTTAATCCATGGACTGTTGTGGGACAGACGATGCAGGTAGTGGTACCGGCTGCTTTGGTACCCAAGGTTCTGGGACACCTCCATGGCACACATGTGCCAGTTCATCTTGCCTATGAGCGGGTCTTGGCTCGTTCTAGATGTGTTTGTTATTGGCCCACTATGTACAATCACACCGGAGCTTGGTGTGACCAGTGTGATGGCTGTCTGAGGAGGAAGTCCCCAGTTTTACAACACCATACCCCTGGGAGAACTTCACTGGTGCACAGGCCTGTCCGGCCTACATACTTTATCCCTTAAGAGGCGTCCACACGTCTTTCTCCAACAAGTTATGAGCATGGCGCCAACACGGATTGGCCCGGTTGTACCACTGATCTTACCGAAAGGCGGCGGAGTCCTCCACCCTCTACTCTGCTTCAACTGCAGTGCCTCCGAGCAGCTGCTTGATGAACTCCGCCACCTCCATGTAGTTACTTTGTTCACATCATGAAAGTCCGGGAGGAAAATGTAACTGGCTGATTATGGCGATATTAACACTATTATCACGGGTCTTGCCTTTTCATAGTCTATGAAGGCCATACCAAGTGGTTTGTTGTATTCTTGGCATTTGATTCGGTGGAGACACAGTCGGTTCTAAAAGCTCTGCAAGATCAAGGAATTCATCATAAGTACATTAACTTACTCAAGGACATCTACACAAACTGCACTACCACAGTTACGATGCACAAACCAAGCGAGAAAATCCACATAAAGAAGGGTGTCCGACAAGGCGATACAATTTCGCCTAAACTGTTTCCAGCTTGTTTGGAAGGCATATTTCGCTCTCTGGAGTGGGAGGATAAAGGAGTTGATATCAACGGAGACAAATTTAATCATCTGAGGTTTGCAGATGACATTGTTGTCTTGGGAGAGCAAATCAGTGAAGTGGAAGATATGCTTAAAGACCTTGCATATGCTGTGGATTGAAAATGAATATGAAGAAAACAAAAGTTATGGCAAATTCCATGGTACCTCATGGACCTGTGACTGTTAATGGAAATGAAATTGATGAAGTTCATGAATATATCTATCTGGGGCAGAGATTTAGCCGGAAAGAAAATAGTCAAGAACAGGAGATAGGGAGGAGAATCAGATTGGGCTGGTGCCAATATGGAAAACTGAGCAACATCATGAGAGGACAAATACCGTTAAGCCTAAAAAGAAAGGTCTTTAATCAATGCGTGTTACCAACCATGACATATGGAGCTGAAATCTGGGCATTGTCAAATAAAATGGAAAAGAAAATAGCAGCAGCACAACACAACGTGGAAAGAAATATGCTCGGAATCACATATAAAGACAGAAAAACAAATGAATGGGTGAGAAAACAAACGCAAGTCCAAGACATTATGGGAACTATCAAATGAAGTAAGTGGAAGCGGGCTGGACATATCAGTAGGAGAACAGATAATAGATGGACTTCCCTAATGACATCATGGAGACCCATGGATGGGAGCAGAAATAGAGGAAGACAAAGAGTGAGATGGCGAGATGAAATAGACAAATATTGGGGAACAGTGCAGTGGCAGGAGCAACTAGAGATCGTTCACTATGGCAGAAACATGCTGAGGCTTTCGTCCAGCAGTGGACTGACAATGGCTGATGATGATGATGATGATTAGGGTTGGGTATCGAGTATCGAGTATCGATTGGAACCGGGACTAACTTTCCGATTCTCCCGGAATCGTTCAAAAGTTTAAATTTCGATTCCTATTTTCGATGCTGTCCCGCCAATTTAGTCCGCCGACCGGAAACAAATATGTCCGCCGAACCGGAAGAAGAAGCCGCTGAACACCAACGAAGAAGCGCCCACCCCCGGAAGTGTTAGCATAGCCGAGCGAGTCAGTCAAGCTCAAGCATGGATAGCGGGCGTCGGCGGTCGAAAGTGTGGCTTCACTTTACAAAAAAAAATTGAAATAACCGTGAAATAACAGAGCTCCATGTCCATCAAGAAACGAGTGGAGAGAGAGCTGCAGATGTACCAGGACGTTCCACCGATACTTATGTCTGACGACCCTGCTGCATGGCGGTGGTCCGGTGGAACCAACAAAAGACTTATCCTTTGCTGTCAGATCTAGCTTTCTCCTATTTATGCGTTCAAGCTTCTTCCACACCCAGCGAACGTGTATTTTCCACAGCAGGAGACACTCTCTGTCCAGAACGCTCACGCATCCTGCCTGAGAAGGCGGATATGGTCATTTTCCTAAACAAGAACTGTCTCTGATTTTATACTGTACCTGCTGCTAATCTGGACTGGGTTTTGCAAGTTGTTTCTTATTGTTTATTTGCTTTTCTGCACCAGGTTAGCCCATCAGTGGGAGCACGGTAACATTTTTGAGTACCTGCAGCATCATACACTTGTGTGTGTAAATGTGTTTTCATGAGGTTTCCTGCAGCATCATACACTTATGTGTAAATGTGTTTTCATGAGGTTTCCTGCAGCATCATACACCTGTGTGTAAATGTGTTTTCATGAGGTTTTCAAAAATAAAGCTCTCTTGAGGAAAGTGTACCCCTGGGAAAATGTATTTATAATTTATAATATTTATATTCAAGTTAATAGATTTGATATTTATATTCTAGTTGAAAACAGCCCTGTGAGGAATTTATAGTAAAGTTCATAAAAAGTTAATAGAATTAAAATTGATGGAGAATGTCAGACTATTTCATTCAGAAAGACTGTAGGTTAGCTAGCTCATTTAAAATATCCTAAACTTTTTTTTGACCCTGCCTCTTAAAAGAATCGGAACAGAGAATGGTCAGGAATCGGAATTGAAAGAAAGAATCGGAATCGGAATCAGAATCGTTCGAATTCAAACGATACCCAACCCTAATGATGATGACACGGGTCTTGCTGCGCAAACACCGAGGATGCCAATCTTTACACAGGAAAAGGTGTTTTGAACACAGTCTGTTTCAAACGACCACTCAATTCTCAGGTTTCCTGGTGCATTAGTGAAGGATGACCATGGTTTATGTAGTGGAGCACGGCAAACTGCCGAGCCGTCATAAACAACCATCTAAATCTGCATTGATTTTGGCCGCTTGACTATGCGATCTTACCTTTTGGTTACTCACCAAAGCTCGTGACCGTAGTTGCACTGGTAAATTGACAGCTTTTACTTTTGCTTTTTTTCTCTCGCTTCCTGTTGACGGGAGCGGATGCTCACTGCTGAGCTCAGTAGTAGTGACTGTAGTTTGACTTTTGACTACAAATCTTAACCACAAAAACTGAATTGATTCTTGAGTAAGGTGCAGGTATTTTCTCTGAACAGTCAGGTATATTTGATACAATAATTATCTGTTGTCTTTTCTTTTTAGTTTGTCCTTCCATTATACATCTAAAGGAGCCAGAGATTCGCCATGATACATGCATAGAATTCACTGCAAGAGGTTCACCCGAGCCAACATTAAGATGGTTCTACAACAACAAGGTGCTCACTTTTATTTGTCACTGGCATAACTTATGTGTGAACAAATTGTGATTTTTTTTTAGGGACTTTACTTTTTTTTTTGAGGATTTTGATCTGTTCCTGTGTGTCTTTAGTAGTGTGTTGTCATCAGCTCCCTCCTTCCATCGGTGCCTTATCCAGCGAAGCCCTGCGGTCTCATTTGTCTCTGTACAGCGGCACCTCGGAATTCGAGTTTAATCGGTTCCGTGACGTCGCTCATACTGAAAAAAACTCATATTGCGAAACAGCGCATTGAAATCAATTGCAATTATTTATTCTGTGCTTCGCGCCCCCAAAAGAGCACAATTTCAACATTGAACATGCCTTTTAAAAAGAAAAATTTACTTTTAGATAAATAGTGTCGGAAAATCATACGATACACTGCAGTACAAACTACTACAATAGTTTTGTGAAGTAATGTATTAATAATATACAACATTTACCTTGGAGAGTGGACTTTTACGGAATCTTCTTTGAGCTGCTTCTTCGGCAAACACACAATCAGCAGCTTCTCCTTATTTTCATGCCTGCTTTTTAGATACTATTTTAACGTCCTTGGCTGATGTTATTGACACATTCTGCTTCAGTATGGTGCAGACTAGCAGAAGAATTTGCTGAGAGATACCTTGTATCCCAAAATACTCATAAGCTGGGGCATTCGCATCCCGTGGTACCGCTGTATTGAGTTGATTAGCTGGTTTGGATTAATCTGTTTTTGTCTACTCTGTATGTAATGGGTTTGCCCCTCATGATTTTAGTGTTTTCAGGCTTATTTTTGTATTTCTTGATTGTGAATGTTTTCGATCCTGGTCATGTTTTTTGTTTTTTTCCAGCGTTTTTTACAGCTCGACAAATACAAAGAAACTAATGAGATAGCAAGGCACGGGAATTCAGGAAGCAGAGAGTTGATGGGTGATGACACAAGGAGCAAGGCATATGCTTGGAACGACAACAAAACAGATATGACTAATAAAACAATGGGAGGACTCACAGGAGCACAAATCAAAATCCTGAAAGAAAAACAATCAATAGTCCAAATGGCATGAACGAGGCTTAGTATTAGGGGTGTCCCGATGCAACTTTTTCACTTCCGATGCAATACAGATAATGGAGCCTTAAGTATTGGCTGATACCGATATTTGTATTACTTTGTAATGTGAAATGTTCGAAAAGATTTGATCAATTGAAATTAGTCAGAGAACAATTGTAGGTATGAAAATCATTAACCCATTTAATATTAACTGTTTGGAATTGACTTATTCTGTCTAAACTGAAGTGGAGTGGTAATTGTACTTTTAAAGACACCTAGTGGTCACAATAATTCATTAAATTAAGCTCATGGCGCAGTAAGCTGAATGCAGACACATTTGTTATTGATTACTTTTTTTGGCTTCTTTCTGCCTTGGAGACTTTGTATCTAGTAGGTAAAATTCAAATGTAATTATTTGATACTTGTTTATATTGACAAATGTTGGGCTTTAGACTGCAATATTGTTCAATTACTTATTTTGTATGTCTAGCTTGTGTGCTGTTGTGTTGCTGTGAGCTCCTTGTAGCCTATAGCCCATGCTTAGCTTTTGTAAATTAATTTACTAAAACACTGTATAAGAAAAGACAGACCTTGTGTGCTTCTTGGAGGTCATTTAGATATTAACTGGTTGTCCAGTTTTGCTGCCGGACTGCTTGTATTGGAGCTTAGATCGGAGCTTATATCAGAGATTTTAGATGCAAGCCAATATCATCCGATACTTGTTTTTTCTGCCGATATCACAAAGATAGCCAATTTCAGTATTGAATCGGTACACTCCTACTTAGTACTATGCCACTAATGGGTAGAACAGTACTTTGACAACATTTAACAATATATTTGTTTGCTTTTTAATTCTATTCATCAATTGAGTTCCTGATATTTAATACATGATGTCCTGCCATTAATTATTTGCTGTCTTTATCAATTACAGGAAATATCCTATACAAATTATGTGTATCTAGATATAGAAAATCACAATGACTACATAGAGGGATGCCTTATTTTGAAAAACCCAACTCATCACAACAATGGCAACTATACACTGCAGGCTACAAACTACCTGGGTGTGGTCACCAGCACTGTTTATGGACACTTCCTTAAAAAGCCCTTTGAAGGTAAGGTGATGTGTGTTGTTGTCTCTAGTGTATGTGATGACTGTACATTTTTCGCAAAGGAAAAACTCTATTTACAGAACTAGAGAGAAGCAACACAGCACTCTCAATTCCACCAAATTCACCTTAAAGGAGCCTTATGTAAGAATTTCATGTCAAGTCATCATTAAATGGCCCTCATAGGTCAAAAGGCATTAATAAATCATGTTCTTTTCGAATACCTCTATAACTGATAACTGTAGTTCAGCCGGGATATGCTCATTTCAAAATTAGATTTACAGCCCTGAAATCTTGTAATTGTTTTCATTTCGATGTCCCGCCCTCCACCGTTTGACCAATTAGAAAGTCTGTGAGTGCGTCACATCCAGGTTGCCAGTTATGCACCACCATCTTCGTCTAGCTACTGCCACTGGTAAAGTTACCAAACATGTCAGGCCTTAGTAAATCTAAAAGGCGCCGTTACGATTCTCAACTTATTCATGACAAAGCCAGGAACAAAATGAGGATTTGTATCGGGGATGCCTTTGAAAAATGGAGACGATTGAAGGCGGAGAAGATTTTTTCATCTGACGCCAAACTTGCTAATTTCCTCCTTGATAGGTTAAGTAAGGCATTTACGTTTTCTTATTACTTGTTATATATGGAAATGGACATTTCGTATGTAAACTATATTGTCCAATACAGTCTATGATCTTTTCGAACAAAGCTAGTATGTTCGTGCAACGAATGCTTAGCATGCTTGCCTGGTCAATGGGAGCATACTTATAGCCCAGTTTGATGACATACAGGCTAACGGGGGAAATATATGCCCGTTAGCCTGTATGTCGATGTGTAATCGAACTGACAGGGCAAAATATATTTTCGACAAATAAAACCTATGTGGATGTGCCTATGTGTCAGTGCCTATTTCGTTCTCTTTATACTGATACGCTGAGGAAATGTGTTCCAACATTAACACGGCTGTCATGGCAATGTGAAACGTATGAAGACAGCCAAATCACATGATAAAATAATTCCTCATTCGTGTTTGCATATTGTAGACCACGTACCAACTTGTCTGGCAATCTGAAAAATTTGAAACAGTAGCCTATATGCATACCTTGGTAAAATGTCTCCTCTTTAGTTTTGGGTGTACATTACGCTGCTAAGCATGCTCTTCACCAGTATAACCATTGCTAGCGTTGGTTGTAGTTCGTTTTAGTCTTTGTTTTCTGATAATACTGACAATAACCATATGATTGCGATTTGTTGTGATATTGTACGCCATACTTGCCAACCTTGAGAACTCCGATACCGGGGGGTGGGGCAGGGGGCGTGGTAAATAGGGGAGTATTTTTACAGCTATAATTCACCAACTCATTTCATATATATATATATATATATATATATATATATATATATATATATATATATATATATATATATATATATATATATATATATATATATATATATATATATATATATATATATATGTGTGTATGAAATACTTGACTTTCAGTGAATTCTAGCTATATATATATATTTATTTTAATATACATATAAATAAAATAAATACTTGAATTTCAGTGTTCCGGAGGCTATCCAGTAGATGGCAGTATTGTCCTGTTTAACTTCTCCGTTCATGACTGAGTATATAATTTCGGCCACCGTGTTCAATGGAGAAGTCTGTTCTACAAAATGTACAGGCAACAAACCCCTTCCCCTTCAAACTGTCCTGGATGAACTGAAATTCTTGTTCCCATTCGTTTTGGAACTTGCAAGCATATTTCTTCATCTTGCTCGTCAACGGCGTCGCCATGTCTGTAACTTCCTCGTTCTTCTGCTTCAGCTCCTTGTTGTGTGCGCAGTTGTGCACTCTACTCTCTAAAAGCCGTAGATGTTATGACGTCATTGGGCAGGCAAGCTGTTTATATTGTGGGAAAGCGGACGTGAGAACAGGCTGTCCCCACTCAGGTCCGCATTGAGCTGGAGGGGGCGTGGCCTCCAGCTCCGGCTGAATACCGGGAGTTTGTCGGGAGAACATTTCTGCCGGGAGGTTATCGGGAGAGGCGCTGAATACCGGGAGTCTCCCGGTAAAACCGGGAGGGTTGGCAAGTATGCTGTACGCAGGCATGACGTACTTCTTCCTGAAAATAGCCTAATTTCTGTGTAAAATGTGTTGGTTAGAGATTTGGCTGCGTATCTGGCAACCTCGGTCAGGGAGAGGGGGAAGGGACTACAGAATTGTGACTGTGATTGCAATACCATTTCTGGCCAGATTCTTACATTTGGCTCCTTTAACAATAACACAATACCATGCACTGATCCTAATTCTGATACGAATAGAAACATATATCATAATTATGAATGTTGTTACCTCCGCAAGAAGGTATACTGTTTGTCATTTCCATGGTTTGTCAGTTAGTTAGTTAGCAATATAACTCAAAAAGTGATGGGAAGAATTTTGATGAACCTATCCGGAATGTCTGAAATGAGAGGAGCAAGTGATGACTTTTTGGGGAACATCCGGATCATTTCTACTACTTTACCGTATGTACGTTTACGCTATGAGCTCAACTTCTCTGGGTCTGTGCCTCCACCCACAGAGACAAAGTCAGTGGATGACTAACATGAATCTTCACTTTGTTGGTTTCATTCTGCTGGTAACTCAAAAACTTATGGTTGGATTTTAATGAAAATTTCAAGAAATGTCCGAAATGGGACAGGGAACATGTCATTACACTTTGGGGGCAATCCAGGTCACCAGCGGAATTCAGGATTTTTTACTATTGGGAGATAAGGCCTGGCAGAGTTCCGCGGTCTCTATGTGCTTTTTTGTGCTTTTTAAAAAATATATTAAGACAGAATAATCATTGTGTGCTATGACAGATGCATATGCAACATGTGACTAGAAATAGCCCAATACCAATACGGGTGTCTCTAGCAAGCCAGGTTACCAACCGCGAACTGCCCCGCGTCATTTGAGCCATACTCTGCGCTTTGAACCTCGGCAGACCAGCCCCTATTTGCTGAGTCCAAAGCCAGGCTCAGAACCTAAAGAGATCAATCAATCAAAATGTATTTATATAGTCCTTAATAAGTGCCTCAAAAGGCGTCACAAACAACAATGACATCCTCTGATCTGAACCCAACCCCATTTGGGGTCCATAGGGAGGCCAGCAGGGAGATCCTCTTGCGTGTAGCACAGAGACGTCACCAACTGATGCAGATCAAGTAGCAGGTCTTAGACTGTCTTATTAAGAAAAGCTCCAAAAGCCCAAGATGGGGAAAAAAAGGAAATCTTGGTAAGGGGCCGCAGATGTAGGTGACCCGCTGTAATGAGTACAGAGTGGGTACAGTTATTGAATTGTTACATTCGTGATAATGTTAGATTCCAGTCCATTGGGAAGCCAGCAAAGGGGTGCAGGGGGATCTTGTTCCTTTTAGACAAGACGTCACCGATGATGCATAGAGGAGTGGTCCACCCGTGGTCACGACTCGGGACAGCTAGTGCCTCTTCCAGACGGTACATCTCCAGAAATTATCCGTGGTCACCTGGTATCCTCTCCATACAGGAGAGGAAGGCAGAGCAGAAAAGAAAACTGGTTAAATAAGATGGTTCTAGACCGTTTAATATTTTGTACATAAGTAACAAAACCTTAAAATTGCCTCTGAAGTGTACTGGGAGCCAGTGCAGGTGAGCCAGTATAGATGTAATATGATCAAACTTTCTTGTCCTAGTCAAAAGTCTAGCAGCCACATTTTGTACCAACTGTAATCTTTTGATGCTGGACATTGGGAGACCCCAAAATAATACGTTACAGTAATCGAGACCAGACGTAACGAACGCATGAATAATAATTTCAGCATCGGTGGTGGACAAAATGGAACAGATTTAACGTTATTACGGAGATGAAATAAGGCTGTTATAGAAACACTCTTAATGTGCTGCTCAAACGAGAGAGTTGAGTGGAAAATAATGCCAAGATTTTTCACAGAGTCCCTTTGTACAATTGTTTTATTGTCGAATTTCAAAGTGGTATCTGTAAACAAGTGCCTCTATCGTGTAGGACCGATAATCAACATCTGTTTTCTTTGTGTTAAGATGCAGGATGTTGCCTGACATTCATTGTTTGATTTCACTTAGACACTCCTCCAAATGACTACAGTCTGGCGTGTTGGTCAGCTTTAGAAGCATAGAAAGTTGGGTATCACCGGCATAACAGTAAAAGTTAACACCATAAATGCGTATGATGTTGCCTTGCAGCAGCGTATAAAGAGTTAAAAGTGCAGGACCAAGAACCAAACCCTGTGGAACTCCACAAGAAACCTTAACATCCTTTGAGGCCACGTTGTTATGGGATACACAGTGCATCCTTTCAGTGAGTAGGGGTTAAGCCAAGAAAATGCTAAATCTGAGCCTGCGATGGGGTGGCAACTTGTCTAGGGTCTACCCCGCCTTCAGCCCGATTGCAGCTGGGATAGGCTCCAGCACCCCCGCGACCCTGAGAGGGGCGAGTGGTAGACAATTATTGGATGGATGGAGGAATGGAGGGATGGATGGATGGACAAACCAATATGTCATTTGATGCGTTCTAAAATATGTCTTTATTCTCCTTTCTAATGAGCTCAATTTTTATAGAAAATAATTGCATAAAGTGGACCTACTGGGAGAAGACCCTGTTGGGTTAGCGATGCTATTGCTTTAAACACATACTGTATTTAGGATCATTTTTTATTGGGGTGGGTGAGGTTAGAGTAATTTAGTTTCAGCTAAGGCAAAAGCGTGTTTGTAGATGATCAAAGTATCATTCCATGCTTGATGAAAAACCTCTAGTTTCGTCGCACGCCATTGCATTACAGCTTTCTACTTGATTGTTTTTAATAGCTCTGACATGGACATGGTCAGTTACGGACAGATGGATATATTTATACACACAGACAAAGCATAATACTGACAGACAATTTAAAACACACACACAAGGATCTGATTACACACACACATTAGTACACGCACACATGAATTGGTTACACACATACAGATTGAGATTCACGTTTGTAAATTATTTTTCTACAATAATACTTCCATGAAATTTAACGTTTATAACTTTGTGATTCCAGAATGTAATTTCTGTCTTTTCTCATTTTTGATTTTCTTTCTCAACTGCGGAAACAGATTATGATTATGGTAAGTTTCTCAGAAAAATCTATTGCTTTATTTTTCTCTTGTTTGTTTTCCCAGTGCTGATGTATCATGCAGTGGTCAGTGGGCAAATATTCAACATGTACAGGATCTCTGTAATAAAGTTATAAATCATATAAATATCTAATGTGACAATGCACAATGGCTAACTAATAACGCTTTAGATACATGTTTAGGGATGAGAATTGATAAGATTTTTTCACAATAGTTCCGATTCCACTTTCGTTTCTGGTTAACGATTCGGTTCCTTATCGGTTCTCCTATCGATTTTTATTTGGGGAAAAACAGAACAAAAAGGTCAATTATTATAAATGTTGTTTAGTTCACAGATAACATGACCCTACAAAGCCTACAGTATGTTCTTAAAGGCCTACTGAAATGAGATTTTCTTATTCAAACGGGGATAGCAGGTCCATTCTATGTGTCATACTTGATCATTTCGCGATATTGCCATATTTTTGCTGAAAGGATTTAGTAGAGAACATCGACGATAAAGTTCGCAACTTTTGGTCGCTGATAAAAAAGCCTTGCCTGTACCGGAAGTAGCGTGACGTCACAGGTTGTGGAGCTCCTCACATCTGCACATTGTTTACAATCATGGCCACAAGCAGCGAGAGCGATTTGGACCGAGAAAGCGACGATTACCCCATTAATTTGAGCGAGGATGAAAGATTCATGGATGAGGAAAGTGAGAGTGAAGGACTAGAGGGCAGTGGAAGCGATTCAGATAGGGAAGATGCTGTGAGAGGCGGGTGGGACCTGATATTCAGCTGGGAATGACTAAAACAGTAAATAAACACAAGACATATATATACTCTATTAGCCACAACACAACCAGGCTTATATTTAATATGCCACATAACAAACACATCCCCCCTACCGTCCATATAACCCGCCAATACAAATCAAACACCCGCACAACACACTCAATCCCACAGGCCAAAGTACCGTTCACTTCTGCAAAGTTCATACAGCACATATATTTCCCCAAAGTCACGTACGTGACATGCACATAGCGGCACGCACGTACTGGCAAGCGATCAAATGTTTGGAAGCTGCAGCTGTGTACTCATGGTAGCGCGTATCCAACTCAAAGTCCTCCTGGTAAGAGTCTCTGTTGTCCCAGTTCTCTACGTGTTTGTGTTGCTGCAGCCGTCCGCTAATACACCACTTCCCACCTGCAGCTTTCTTCTTTGCTGTCTTCATTATTCATTAAACAAATTGCAAAAGATTCACCAACACAGATGTCCAGAGCCACAGCTCCAATCAGCCGCCTCGACAAAAGAGGTGCAGAACATGGTCCACTCGGACTGAATGTCCAGCACCTCCCTCGTGACATGTACAAAGTTCTTCCGGAGGTGGGAATTGAAACTCTCTCTGACAGGAGACTCTGCTAGATGTTCCCAGCAGACCCCCACAATGCATTTGGGCCTGCCAGGTCTGTCCGGCATCCTCCCCCACCATCGCAGTCAACTTACCACCAGGTGGTGATCGGTAGAAAGCTCCGCCCCTCTCTTCACCCGAGTGTCCAAAACATGAGACCGCAAATCCGATGACACAACTACAAAGTCGATCATGGAACTGCGGCCTAGGGTGTCCTGGTGCCAAATGCACATATGGACACCTTTATGTTTGAACATGGTGTTTGTTATGGACAATCTGTGACGAGCACAAAAGTCCAATAACAAAACACCACTCGGGTTCAGATTCGGGTGGCCATTCTTCCCAATCACGCCTGTCCAGGTTTCACTGTCGTTGCCAACATGAGCGTTGAAGTCCCCTATTAGGACAGGGGAGCACATTCTAATACTCCCTCGAGTGTATCCAAAAAGGGTGGGTACTCGGAACCGTCCCCCCACCCGAAGGTGGAGAGAAGCTACCCTCTCGTCCACTGGGTTGAACTCCAACGTGCAGGCTTTGAGCCGGGGGGCAACAAGAATTGCTACCCCAGCCCGTTGCCTCTCACTGCGTGAAACGCCAGTGTGGAAGAGAGTCCAGCCCCTCTCGAGAGAACTGGTTCCAGAGCCCTTACTGTGCGTCGAAGTGAGTCCGACTATATCCAGCCGGAACTTCTCCACCTCGTGCACCAGCTCAGGCTCCTTCCCCCCCAACGAGGTGACATTCCACGTCCCAAGAGCTAGCTTATGTAGCCGAGGGTCAGACCGCCAAGTGCCCTGCCTTCGGCTGCCGCCCAGCTCACAATGCACCCGACCTCTATGGCCCCTCCCATGAGTGGTGAGCCGTACGTGAGCAACATAAATCAGAAAGTTATTTTGAAAAAAACAATTCCTCTTATTGACTACTAAGTGGAACGCACTTAACTTCCTGCTTCCTTTCTCTTGGCATTGCCGTCCTGCGCCGCAGAGAGGATTCTGAGATGTATAGTTTTATTTTCAGACCCGCCAAAGCAAAATTGCCAGATAAAACTACACTCACCAAGTTACTTTTAGTACCGTCACGGCATTATTGAGCAGATTTTGAAACCGTAATACCGCGGTATCTACAATACCATTATAAATTAACCATTACTATTATAAAAAAAAGTACTGTCTTTAGTAACGGCCGTATTCCTGTCTCTGGTCATGTTTAATGGGGTCCTATTATGCAAAACCAATGTATTTTTACTTGTTGGTACCTGTTTTGTGTATTTGGGATTCACCTAAATACGAAAATTTTAAATGAAACCATGGAGGCATGGCAGAGATATTTATAAAACAATCTTGCTTTCTTTCAAACTTGCTCCAAACGAACCCTTTGTAATTTGAGACTTTAGTGAAGAATTTTGTCTTGATTACGTCAGCAAATATCTCCATATATGGTAGAGCAGGGGTCACCAACACGGTGCCCGCGGGCACCAGGTAGCCCGTAAGGACCAGATGAGTAGCCCGCTGGCCTGTTCTAAAAATAGCTCAAATAGCAGCACTTACCAGTGAGCTGCCTCTATTTTTTAAATTGTATTTATTTACTAGCAAGCTGGTCTCGCTTTGCCCGACATTTTTAATTCTAAGAGAGACAAAACTGAAATAGAATTTGAAAATCCAATAAAATATTTTAAAGACTTGGTCTTCACTTGTTTAAATAAATTCATACATTTTTTTACTTTGCTTATTATAACTTTCAGAAAGACAATTTTAGAGAAAAAATACAACCTTAAAAATGATTTTAGGATTTTTAAACACATATACCTTTTTACCTTTTAAATTCCTTCCTCTTCTTTCCTGACAATTTAAATCGATGTTCAAGTAAATAAATTTTTTTAATTGTAAAGAATAATAAATGGATGTTAATTTAATTCTTCATTTTAGCTTCTGTTTTTTCGACGAAGAATATTTGTGAAATATTTCTTCAAACTTATTATGATTAAAATAAAAAAAAAATATTCTGGCAAATCTAGAAAATCTGTAGAATCAAATTTAAATATTATTTCAAAGTCTTTTGAATTATTTTAAAAAATTTTGTTCTGGAAAATCTAGAAGAAATAATGATTTGTGTTTGTTAGAAATATAGCTTGGTCCAATTTGTTATATATTCTAACAAAGTGCAGATTGGATTTTAACCTATTTAAAACATGTCATCAAAATTCTAAAATTAATCTTAATCAGGAAAAATTACTAATGATGTTCCATAAATTATTTTTTTAATTTTTTCAAAAAGATTCGAATTAGCTAGTTTTCCTCTTCTTTTTTTCGGTTGAATTTTGAATTTTAAAGAGTCGAAATTGAAGATAAACTATGTTTCAAAATTTAATTGTCATTTTTTCGTGTTTTCTCCTCTTTTAAACCGTTCAATTAAGTGTAAATATAATTAATTATTAATAATAACATAGAGTTAAAGGTAAATTGAGCAAATTGGCTATTTCTGGCAATTTATTTAAGTGTGTATCAAACTGGTAGCCCTTCGCATTAATCAGTACCCAAGAAGTAGCTCTTGGTTTCAAAAAGGTTGGTGACCCCTGTGGTAGAGGTTGCCCCAAAGAGATTTGCGCGAGTATGCCATGTTTATTCAGTTGTAGTCCAAAGTCGTAGTCAATAAGTTCCTTATTTTTCTCTACTCTCCTGTTGTGGCAAACTGGTTCATACATGCACATGCATGCAAAAATCCTCCGTTGTTGCCATTTTTAATAAAAAGTAGCCAATATTTCTAACTTACAATAAATCTGTCAGTAGAGTTGATATGGAAGCGCTTAAAATACAACATGGCTGACAGGGAGAAGACGCAGTCAAAAAGGGCGTGGCCTGGAGGGGGACTTTGGCATGTAAATAAAACCGCCCACAAAACAACGCATTCTAAAGAGACAGTCAGAAAGCAACAAGATGGTCTGCAAGACAAAATCATTGCAATTTTTGGACCAAAATACCACCATCACATGTTATATAATAATAATAATAATTCTAATAATAATAACAATGGATTAGATTTTATATCGCGCTTTTCTATTGTTAGATACTCAAAGCGCTCACAGAGAAGTTATATAGACCACTAGTGCCTGACCACTGGTGCCCGACCACCAGTGCGTTATGCATTTGTTACCGGTTGGCAGAGAAACATTAAATAAATTATAAACGACTGCATTGTCTCAGACATAACTTTCATTTGTCCTACGAGACCTAATCTTGTTCAAAGATGTGTAATTAAACTCTTGATAGGAAGTTACCATTTATTACATTAGTTATATCTTTGTTCCATGATACAATGCACATTAATGAACTTATAAAATGTAAATGTGCCAGATTGTTGCCAAACAATCATTTCCATCTGCATTCCACAGCAGGTTGATGGTTTATTATTAAAAAGTAGATAACATTTACCTGCAAAGAAACTATAGGGCTCCCACTAATTTAGCATTATGGTGGGTTGTATTTTACATGCTCTTATTTTTCTTGTATTTATCTGCCACACGTGGAAGGCCGGTGCGTGAAAATAATGCTTACATTGAACAGGTCACTGGTGCAAAAAAGGTTTTGGACCCCTGATTAGACCTCAACGAAATGTTTTAAATGCAGTTAAAACATCATTATTTGACCCCTTTAAGTCACCATAAAATAGTTTTCCATTTGAAAATCTACTCTGAGTATTCTTACTGATTTTTTTAGTCATGTATTTCTATTTTTCTCATTGAGTCAGCACACCAGAAACTATTTTAACATTCTGTCTTCATCTGCTTGCATTTTTCCTCAAGTAACCCCAACAACAGAGACTCCTGCCCAACATGACGATACCTTTTGGGTGAGTGTCAATGTTTTCTTAGTCTTTTTCTGTATTCTTCCTGTTCAAACACACTTTCAATATGGATCCCACACACACTTCTCACTCTTACCAATATGTTATTGTTGAGTCCTGGCCAATTGCCTCCTCCTGGGCTGGAGGATGTTTCTAGTGTGTAGATTGACAAATTTACCACTCCGGTGACGACCCAGCTTGTTGAACAGAGAGGAACTACAGTATATTAACCAGCTGGCATCACTACAGGTTCTGTAGTACCTGGATTGAGTCAAGACAGACAACGCTCCTTCGCGTGTGAGCCAGACACCCAATGGTCAAATATGATATCATTTTAGCTACTTCAATTGTTGACCACTCCCGGTGATTGTTAGCATTGGGATCCTAACAAGTTACACACGTGCAATAATCTGAGTGCCGTAAATAACGTTTGGTCCGCCTGATTCTGACATTGGTATCGCATTGAGCTATGGCCTAGACCGGGGGTCGGCAACCCGCGGCTCTAGAGCCGCATGCGGCTCTTTAGCGCCGCCCTAGCGGCTCTCTGGAGCTTTTTCAAAAATGTGTGAAAAATGGAAAAAGATGACGGGAAAAAAAATATTTTGGGTTTTAATATGGTTTCTGTAGGAGGACAAACATGACACAAACCTCCCTAATTGTTATAAAGCACACTGTTTATATTAAACATGCTTCACTGATTCCAGTATTTGGCGAGCGCCGTTTTGTCCTACTCATTTTGGCGGTCCTTGAACTCACCGTATTTTGTTTACATATATAACTGTCTCCGACTTCCTAGGACGTGTTTTATGCCACTTCTTTTTCTGTCTCATATTGTCCACCACACTTTTAATGTTGTGCGTGAATGCACAAAGGTGAGTTTTGTTGATGTTATTGACTTGTGTGGAGTGCTAATCAGGCATATTTGGTCACTGCATGACTGCAAGCTAATCGATGCTAACATGCTATTTAGGCTAGCTATATGTACATATTGCATCATTATGCCTCATTTGTACGTATATTTGAGCTCATTTAGTTTCCTTTAAGTCCTCTTAATTCAATTCATATCTCATGACACACTATCTGTATGTAATATGGCTTTTAATTTTTTGCGGCTCCAGACAGATTTGTTTTTTGTATTTTTGCTCCAATATGGCTCTTTCAACATTTTGGGTTGCCGACCCCTGGCCTAGACCAGGGGTGCCCACACTTTTTCAGCAAGCGAGCTACTTTTCAAATGACCAAGTCGAGGTGATCTACCTATACATACAGTACAGGCCAAAAGTTTGGACACACCTTCTCTTTCAATATGTTTTCTTTATTTTCATGACTATTTACATTGTAC
The DNA here is from genome assembly GCF_033978785.1 of Entelurus aequoreus. Lineage (NCBI taxonomy): Eukaryota > Metazoa > Chordata > Actinopteri > Syngnathiformes > Syngnathidae > Entelurus > Entelurus aequoreus. Next base: position 51,969,642 of record NC_084740.1, read on the forward strand.
ACCGTAAAAATGTGAAATAACTGAAAACATGTTTTATATTCTAGTTTCTTCAAAATAGCCACCCTTTGCGCTGATTACTGCTGTGCACACTCTTGGGATTCTCTCGATGAGCTTTAAGCGCACCTGTGAAGTGAAAACAATTTCAGGTGACTACCAAGAGTGTGCAAAGCAGTAATCAGAGCAAAGGGTGGCTATTTTGAAGAAACTACAATATAAATAAACATGTTTTCAGTTTTTTCACATTTTTTTGTTAAAGGCCTACTGAAAGCCACTACTACCGACCACGCAGTCTGATAGTTTATATATCAATGATGAAATCTTAACATTGCAACACATGCCAATACGGCCGGGTTAACTTATAAAGTGCAATTTTAAATTTCCTGCGACACTTCCGGTTGAAAACGTCTATGTATGATGACATATGCGCGTGACGTCATGGAGAGAACGCAAGTATTCGGACCCCATTGGATCCAATACAAAAAAGCTCTGTTTTCATCCTAAAATTCCACAGTATTCTGGACATCTGTGTTAGTGAATCTTTTGCAATTTGTTTAATGAACAATGGAGACTGCAAAGAAGAAAGCTGTAGGAGGGATCGGTGTATTAGCGGCGGACTACAGCAACACAACCAGAAGGACTTTGAAGGGATAACAGACGCGCTAGCCGGCGACCTCACCTTGACTTCCTCCGTCTCTGGGCCGCCGACCGCATTGGTCCATTCTCACTTTTCTGTCTACACACTGTGTCTGCTTCTAAGTACTCAGTAACCTTGCGCTGCCAAACATGCTCCTCTGCTCGTAAAACCAGCAATGTCATGACGTGATGACACGCTGTCATGCCTGTAAAAAATAAAATACGGCCAACCGGTACTTTTCATTCATTAGTACCACAATTCTATACTAGTAGCTGTATACCGTATAACCCTACTAAATACAAATATGCAGTGCGCTTTGTTGGCAAGCATGAGAAAGCCCTGAGAGCTGACTCTATGGCGTGAAAACTGCTTGACAGCAATGTCACAGGCTTCTAGAAGGAAGTTAAAAATATAAATAGGGTTAAAGCAGCATTGCCATGTAACATTGAGGGTGTATCTGGTGGAAGAAATATAACTGAACTATAGAGGCATCACTATGCTGCTTTATTCAACAGTGTCAGAAGTGAGCCATATTGTATAGGCAACATAGAGGAGGAAGTGGTACACATCAGCCCCATTTCCCAAGTCATCAGGCAACTAGCAGATAACAAAGCATGTGGCATGGATAATATTACTGCAGAGCACCTGTAGCTGTGTTGCTCTCAATCTGGTTTACAGGGTTGGTAACGCATGGCATCCTGCCAGATGCTATGCTGACAGTTATTTTAGTACCTGTACCTATTAAAGATAGGGTTGGTATTGATCCATCACCCTAGCCAATATGCTATATACCAGGGGTCACCAACGCGGTGCCCGCGGGCACCAGGTAGCCCGTAAGGACCAGATGAGTAGCCCGCCGGCCTGTTCTAAAAATAGCTCAAATAGCAGCACTTACCAGTGAGCTGCCTCTATTTTTTAAATTGTATTTATTTACTAGCAAGCTGGTCTCACTTTGCCCGACATTTTTAATTCTAAGAGAGACAAAACTCAAATAGAATTTGAAAATCCAAGAAAATATTTTAAAGACTTGGTCTTCACTTGTTTAAATAAATTCATTAATTGTTTTACTTTGCTTCTTATAACTTTCAGAAAGACAATTTTAGAGAAAAAAATACAACCTTAAAAATGATTTTAGGATTTTTAAACACATATACCTTTTTACATTTTGAATTCCTTCCTCTTCTTTCCTGACAATTTAAACCAATGTTCAAGTAAAAAAATATTTTTTATTGTAAAGAATAATAAATACATTTTAATTTAATTCTTCATTTTAGCTTCTGTTTTTTCGACGAAGAATATTTGTGAAATATTTCTTCAAACTTATTATGATTAAAATTCAAAAAAATTATTCTGGCAAATCTAGAAAATCTGTAGAATCAAATTTAAATCTTATTTCAAAGTCTTTTGATTTTCTTTTAAAATTTTTGTTCTGGAAAATCTAGAAGAAATAATGATTTGTCTTTGTTAGAAATATAGCTTTGTTTGTTATATATTCTAACAAAGTGTAGATTGGATTTTAACCTATTTAAAACATTTCATCAAAATTCTAAAATGAATCTTAATCAGGAAAAATTACTAATGATGTGCCATAAATTCATTTTTTAATTTTTTGTCTTCTTTTTTTCGGTTGAATTTTGAATTTTAAAGAGTCGAAATTGAAGATAAACTATGTTTCAAAATTTAATTGTCATTTTTTTCGTGTTTTCTCCTCTTTTAAACCGTTCAATTAAGTGTAAATATCATTAATTATTAATAATAACATAGAGTTAAAGGTAAATTGAGCAAATTGGCTATTTCTGGCAATTTATTGAAGTGTGTATCAAACTGGTAGCCATTCGCATTAATCAGTACCCAAGAAGTAGCTCTTGCTTTCAAAAAGTTTGGTGACCCCTGCTATATACTATCTAAAGTGCTGGAAAGTGTGATAATAGACAGAGTTGGGGATCTTATTTGCACCGCGGACAACCCATTTGGCTTTAAGAGCAAGCACAGCACTGACTTGTGTATTTATGCTTTTAAAGAAGCAGTAGAACAATACAGAGGGCAGGGCTCTACAATGTTGGTAGGTTTTATTGATGCATCTAAAGCAGGGGTCACCAACGCGGTGCCTGCGGGCACCAGGTAGCCCATAAGGACCGGATGAGTAGCCCGCTGGCTTGTTCTAAAAATAGCTCAAATAGCAGCACTTACCAGTGAGCTGCCTCTATTTTTTAAATTGTATTTATTTACTAGGAAGCTGGTCTCGCTTTGCCCGACATTTTTAATTCTAAGAGAGACAAAACTCAAATAGAAATTGAAAATCCAAAAAAATATTTTAAAGACTTGGTCTTCACTTGTTTAAATGAATTCATAATTTTTTTTACTTTGCTTCTTATAACTTTCAGAAAGACAATTTTAGAGAAAAAATACAACCTTAAAAATTATTTTAGGATTTTTAAACACATATACCTTTTTACCTTTTAAATTCCTTCCTTTTCTTTCCTGACAATTTAAATCGATGTTCAAGTAAATTTATTTTTTTTATTGTAAAGAATAATAAATACGTTTTAATTTAATTCTTCATTTTAGCTTCTGTTTGTGAAATATTTCTTCAAACTTATTATGATTAAAATTCAAAAAAATTATTCTGGCAAATGTAGAAAATCTGTAGAATCAAATTTAAATCTTATTTCAAAGTCTTTTGAATTTCTTTTAAAATTTTTGTTCTGGAAAATCTAGAAGAAATAATGATTTGTCTTTGTTAGAAATATAGCTTGGTCCAATTTGTTATATATTCTAACAAAGTGTAGATTGGATTTTAACCTATTTAAAACATGTCATCAAAATTCTAAAATTAATCTTAATCAGGAAAAATTACTAATGATGTTCCATAAATTATTTTTTTAATTTTTTCAAAAAGATTCGAATTAGCTCGTTTTTCTCTTCTTTTTTTTGGTTGAATTTTGAATTTTAAAGAGTCGAAATTGAAGATAAACTATGTTTCAAAATGTAATTGTCATTTTTTTCGTGTTTTCTCCTCTTTTAAACCGTTCAATTAAGTGTAAATATAATTCATTATTAATAATAACATAGAGTTAAAGGTAAATTGAGCAAATTGGCTATTTCTGGCAATTTATTTAAGTGTGTATCAAACTGGTAGCCCTTCGCATTAATCAGTACCCAAGAAGTAGCTCTTGCTTTCAAAAAGGTTGGTGACCCCCGATCTAAAGCATTTGACAGAGTCAACCATCACAAACTCTTCACCAAGCAAAAGCATAGGGGTCATCATACATATTCTGGCATGTTGGTACAACAGGCAGACTATGCAGGTAAAATGGGGGAGTAGTTTATCCTCTCCTTTTAGAGTTGGCAATGGGGTACAGCAGGGTGGGCTTCTATCACCAGGCCTTTATATGGATAACCTTGTCAAGGCAGTTGAGAGATTGTAGAACAGGGTGCATATTTGGGAACACCTTACTCAACCACTTTATGCACGCTGATGATTTGGCCATTATATCTTTCAGTAGTGCAGGGTTTCAACAGCTTCTAGACTATGGAGTCAAGTTTGACATCAAGTATAATGCCACAAATAGTATGGTAATATGTTGGACCAAGGAGGATCAACATCTTAATTTCCCAGTTTTCTACTTGTCTGGTCAAACCCTGTCTGTGTGCAACAATGTAAGATATTCAGGCCACATCATCAATGATGAGATGGAGGATGATGCTGACATGCTTAGACAGAGAATAATGCTGTATGTCCACAAAGTGTAGATCCTATTTGTTACCCTGATCTCCTCGTGCGGTTGTTCCTGGCCTGCTTGAACAGGCGTTCTCTTTAACCTGACACAACTACCTAAGTTAGCCCTAGTTAAAACCAGGGCTTCTTCTTGTTGTGTGTGCAGAAGGTCTTAGTCTGCACACACACAGAGAAGCTGACATATGATGTCACAGGTCAGTGAGTTTTTAAAGCAACTTCAAAGACACTCTAATCAGTACGATCAAAACAGGCCTGTAACTACTCTTTTGATTCCTTTGACCATCTCTTTACAGTCTACAAGCTTAGCAGTTTTTAACTTTTGCCTGTAGGTCGGGAATCGGGATGAGGGGAATTAGACAGTGATCAGAGATTTCGAAAGCTGCAATGTGAACAGAGCAATAAGAGTCCTTACTCTTTATTACTGTTACCCAAGGCTGAGGTCGGATGTAAACACCGACCATAACAAAGGAGGAGAACTCCCGTGGTTAATAAACTGGTTTACGGTTTCAGTAAAACCCAGGGCAGCAGATCTACAAAAATCTATATTTCTGGTGTTAAGGAGCAGCAGTTCGTCCAATTTATTAGCCAGGAAGTGGACATTCGCCAGGTGACTGGATGGAAGCACAGTGCGTAATCCCCTCTACCTCTGTTTAATGAGTGCACCTGCTTGTTTTCAATGTTCATAAAGAGTTGCTCCTCCTCCAGTAAGAATCTCTGCGTAACTTTCTGGTTCAATGAGAACAAGTAAAAAAAGTTTGGCAGAGGACTGTCCAATATTTTATAGTTCTTCTCTCGAGGAAGAGACCAAAAAAGGGGAATAAAAAATTGCAAAAATAAGGAAAAACGCAACAATTACAAGAGAGCGCAGTACCGTGGCAACCATCCGCGGCGCCATCCTGATAACACTTCCACACAACGACTTGCACAATCAAGAAAAAACAAATCATATAGTACTTAATTTTAAAAATTGCTCTGACTATTAATGACAGGGTCCCCTCGGGTCAATAAAGCCTTAAAAGAATGCATTCATAGTAAGTTAAACATATTACATTAAACAGTTTTAAGTTGTCATATTTGTCTTTTTTCCCCAAAATATAGTCTTCATTTTTCAATTTAGAGATCTTAGAAATGTCTTACAAGTCTTTGATATTGTAATTGAAAAATGAGCACATACCCTGGGATTAGGAAGGGGACCAATCTCAGTACTTTTTTTGGCTCCGACTGAATGCTGCTGGTCCTACCGGGCGCCGATTCACGTAAAATTGAATAGTGCAACGTTATGGTACCTGGGTTGCGAGTGACGTCATGTCCAGTTGCAGACTCAGCCTACTTTAACTAGGAATGTATTAATAATAACCACTAAACCCCTGACGGTTAGTGTTACCGTTTAAATGAACATGATTAATAATTGCACTTTGACTCACAGACTGACTGGTGCCCGCTCGCTATCTTAAATTAAGTTAAAGTACCAATGATTGTCACACACACACTGGGTGTGGCGAAATTATTCTCTGCATTTGACCCATCACCCTTGATCTCCTAACATGAAAACAAGAGACATTAACGCATTTAGCCATTAAGAAACAATATACCCCAATCTAAACTTGAATAAGCATATTTCTGTCTGAGCAACTGAACTATTCAATGTTGCACATTGAAGCTACAAGCTGTGCTGTCAAATCACAGAATGATCAATCGGAGAAATACGAGACAGGAGTGGTTTTGTAGTCCGTTAAGGAACGCTGAACGGAGTAGTACAACCAAAGAGTAAAACACTCGCCAGAAATACTAAATAATATATTTTATTTGGAACACACTTTTCATTTAAATAAATCCTAAAGTGCTACAGTACAAACCAATATTAAAACAATAAAAGCTAAGCCATCAAAACAGACAAAATACTATGATTAAAACACTACCAGTGAAGCGTTAAAAAAATAAAACATGCACAATAGTGGCTTTTATAACAATATGTCTATTTACTCTAGTTATTTAAAAATATATATAAAGTCAAGAGGGACAAACGGTAAAAAATGTGTGGACGTATGTTACATCCCTAAATCTAACACTTGACCATCACTCCGCAGTAGTGAGAGCGGACTCAGCCAAACTCCTTCTGGTGTGATGTTGCAGTTTTTAATACTGACAAAGCAATTGACTCAGAAATGTAATAATACAACAAGAGACAACAACTGGTCAGCAGTTACAAAAATCAGCTCTTTAAAAAAAAAAAATTATTATGTTAATTCTTATAAACATTAATTTTATCAACACACACAAAAGTACTGAAAATTGGCACCGTTGAGTACCGGTATTAATTCCCAGGTCCCGGGAATAGGTACCGTATTGGTTGAAATGTGAAAGGTGATGGATGCCCTAACTAACCATAGTGACACATTTCTTTTGTTGTGGATAATATTAAGGGAGTTTTCTCATAATTTAAAATGAAAATGTTGACAGATATTAAGTAAGATTAAAGGCCGACTGAAATGAATTGTTTTTATTTAAACGGGGATAGCAGATCCATTCTATGTGTCATACTTGATCATTTCACGATATTGCCATATTTTTGCTGAAAGGATTTAGTAGAGAACATCGACGATGAAGTTCGCAACTTTTGGTCGCTGATTAAAAAAAAGCCTTGCCTGTACCGGAAGTAGTGTGACGTTGCAGGCTGAAGGGCTCCTCACATCTGCACATTGTTTACACCAGCAGCGAGAGCGATTTGGACCGAGAAAGCGGCGATTACCCCATTCATTTGAGCGAGGATGAAAGATTTGTGGATGAGGAAAGTGAGAGTGAAGGACTACAGTGCAGTGCAGGGCGTATCTTTTTTCGCTCTGACCGTAACTTAGGTACAAGGGTTCATTGGATTCCACACTTTCTCCTTTTTCTATTGTGGATCACGGATTTGTATTTTAAACCACCTCGGATACTATATCCTCTTGAAAATGAGAGTCGAGGACGCGAAATGGACATTCACAGTGACTTTTATCTCCATGACAATACATCGGCGAAACACTTTAGCTACGGAGCTAACGTGATAGCAACGGGCTCAAATGCAGATAGAAACAAAATAAATAAACCCCTGACTGTGTCACGTTCTGGATTCATGGTGCGGCGGGATTTTTGTTCTCCCAAGATGCAAAGGACGAAAACCGGACAGGATTTGCAGGTAAAGACATGATTTAATTATCAAATAACACAAAACTGGTACAAAACAGAAAACAACCCGACAGGACGAGGTGCCGAGCGCACCGGAAGCTAAGGCTAACACTTAGCACAGATAGTATCTACTAGCAGGAGTTAGGAAACGAGAACAAACCTACGTGGCAGTCGCGGGATGCAAAACAAAGAAGCCAGGACGACTGACTGAGAAGGCAGGCTTTAAATAATAATGTCAATAATAACCAACAGGTGTGTGTCGGGAACCCCAGCGGCAGGTGAACGTAATTAGTTACTATGGTAACTAAACTCAGAGGTGCTAAATAGATACTAAGAAGGAGTCCAAGACTAGCAGAAAAACACAAATGACTATAAAACAAACAGAAATATGATCCGGGCAGCGGATCATAACAGACTGGAAGGATAGACAGAAAATCAACAATACTATTAAACCGTGGACATGTAAATACACGGTTAATGCTTTCCAGCTTGGCGAAGATTAACAATGCTGTTGCTAACGACGCCATTGAAGCTAACTTAGCAACCGGACCTCACAGAGCTATGATAAAAACATTAGCGCTCCACCTACGCCAGCCAGCCCTCATCTGCTCATCAACACCCGTGCTCATCTGCGTTCCAGCGATCGACGGAAAGACGAAGGACTTCACCCGATCATCCGTGCGGTCTGCGGCTAGCGTCGGCTAGCGCGTCTGCTATCCAAGTAAGTCCTCCTGGTTGTGTTGCTACAGCCAGCCGCTAATACACCGATCCCACCTACAACTTTCTTCTTTGCAGTCTTCATTGTTCATTAAACATATTGCAAAAGATTCACCAACACAGATGTCCAGAATACTGTGGAATTTTGAGATAACAACAGAGCATTTTTGTATTGGATTCAAAGGCGTACCAATACTTCCGTTTAACTAGTGACGTCACGCCCATACGTCATCATACAAAGACGTTTTCAACCGGAAGTTTAGCGGGAAATTTAAAATTGCTCTTTATAAGTTAACCCGGCCGTATTGGCATGTGTTGCAATGTTAAGATTTCATCATTGATATATAAACTATCAGACTGCGTGGTCGGTAGTAGTGGCTTTCAGTAGGCCTTTAAAGCTCATATGACTTTGTCAAGTGTATCTATGACTGCAAGGCTTCCCAAACTTGCAAAAGACTTGGACATGACTCAGAATTTAACTCTCCCTTTTTATTACATATTTTTACTCAGTGGAATTAAGTAAAAAAACCTTTGAACAAAATTGTATTTAGCAAATACAAAACAGTTTATAAACATACCCATTTTAAACATTTATTTTACAATTTCACTTTTTTATATACAGTTTCAGGATTTTACCAACTTATTATCATGCATTTCAGCATTAATGTCTTAATCTTTGCTAAAAAATAGTATCACCTATAAACTACAATTTACCGTCAGTCACAACTTTAAAACAGCTAATTGATAAATTATAATAATGCATTTTAAACTTCATTTCATCCACATCACAAGTATGCAACCAAATTTAAATGTACCTAATAACATTTTAACTTAAATATTATATTACATCTAAATCAATGAAATAAACTATACAAATACAAAGCAAATGTTTTATTCCTATTTATAAGACACCAGATAACCCCACTAATTATTAATATACTGAACTCTCTCTCCTTCTGTTCCTACCTCATTCTCCGTCACACCCGCCTCAAAAAAGCTGGAGTTGACACTAAAGCCATTAGCAACTTCTGGCCCATCTTCATCCATCCTATTTTGTCAAACGATATTGGAATGTGCAGGTGCGAGCCAAATAACAATTCAGCATAATGTCAATAATCTCTCCAATACATTTCAGTCTGGTTTCCGTTCCCTCAAAAGCACTAAAAGAGCATTCTACAAAGTCTTAATTCACCTCCTCCACACATCTGACCCAGGCCACCTCAATCTCTTCATTCTTCTGGATCTCCTTGCAGCTTTTGACGGCATAAATCACACCATTGCTCTCTTCTACCGGGAAACTTCCCTCAACATCACAGGCACTGCACTCTGGATTAAATCATATCTGACCAATAGACAGCAATTCTTATCCATCAATAACTGCCCCCTTGTACAAAGGTGTCCCCCAAGGTTCATTAAGATCTTCAACCTGTACATACTTCAATTTGGGCAATTAATAAGTCACAGGGCCTTAAAGGCCTACTGAAATGACATTTTTTTATTTAAACGGGGATAGCAGATCTATTCTATGTGTCATACTTGATCATTTCGCGATATTGCCATATTTTTGCTGAAAGGATTTAGTATAAAACAACGACGATAAAGATAGCAACTTTTGGTATCTGATAAAAAAAGGCTTGCCCCTACCGGAAGTAGCGTGACGTAGTCAATTGAACATACCCGCAAAGTTCCCTATTGTTTACGATGATGGCCGCCAAAAGTGAGAGAGATTCGGACCGAGAAAGCGACGATTTCCCCATTAATTTGAGCGAGGATGAAAGATTTGTGGATGAGGAAAATGCAAGTGAAGGATTAGTGGGGAGTGGAAGCGATTCAGATAGGGAAGATGCTGTGAGAGCCGGGGGTGACCTGATATTCAGCTGGGAATGACTACAACAGTAAATAAACACAAGACATATATATACTCTATTAGCCACAACACAACCAGGCTTATATTTAATATGCCACAAATTAATCCCGCATAAAAACACCTAGGTGTTTGTTATGCTAGCTCCTAGCTACTAGCTACTAGCTCGAGCTAGTTATAGCTCGAGCGGGTAATATGGACGGGATCCCGTATATATAACCCGCCAATACAATTCAAACACCTGCACAACACACACACTCACTCAGCCCAAAGGACCGTTCACCTAACCCAAGGTTCATAAAGCTTATATATTTAACCAAAGTTACGTACATGACACGCACGTACGGGCAAGCAATCAAATGTTTGGAAGCGCGCGGGTGGGACCTGATATTCAGCTGGGAATGACTACAACAGTAAACAAACACAAGACATATATATATACTCTATTAGCCACAACACAACCAGGCTTATATTTAATATGCCACAAATTAATCCCGCATAACAAACACTTAGGTGTTTGTTATGCTAGCTCCTAGCTTCTAGCTCCTAGCTACTAGCTCAAGCTAGTTATAGCAAGCGATCAAATGTTTGGAAGCGCAGGTACGTACTCACGGTATCGCGTCTGTGTATCCAAATCAAAGTCCTCCTGGTTAGAGTCTCTGTTGTTCGAGTTCTTCGATCTTGACCGCATCTTTCGGGAATGTAAACAAACACCGGCTGTGTTGTGTTGCTGACTTCCCTCGCAAAATATCCGCTTCGCACCGACAACTTTCTTCTTTGATTGCTCAGCTTCTTTCTCCATAATGCAATGAACAAATTGCAACAGATTCACCAACACAGATGTCCAGAATACTGTGGAATAATGAGATGAAAACAGAGCTATTTCGTATTGGCTTCTATGGGGAAGCCATACCTCTGTTAAACTGGCTACGTCACGCGCATACGTCATCATACCGAGACGTTTTCAAGCGGAAGTGTGGCGGAAAATTTAAAATTGCACTTTATAAGTTAACCCGGCCGTATTGGCATGTGTTGCAATGTTAAGATTTCATCATTGATATATAAACTATCAGACTGCGTGGTCGGTAGTAGTGGCTTTCAGTAGGCCTTTAATTATCACTGCTACACTGATAATATACACATCTACTGCTTCACTGATATAAACATCTACGAAAAAACTAATCTCATAATTATTGGTCCAAAATACCTCACTGATTCTGTTAAAGATTTCAACATATCAATAGCCAGCACTGCTTCTCTAAGCGTTTGCTCCTTCACTTGTCCCTGATTAGCAATCAAGGAACACCTGTCCCTGATTGACAATTAGGATGTTTTATGCCAATGTGCTTTGTACCTTAATGCTGCACAGCTTTCCCTGTGCCCATTTTGCATTATTTGCACTTCCATGCTGCACTATCTTGTTATTAAATACATTTTGCCTGCACTTATGCCTGCCGTCTCTGCATCCTGGAGTCCCGGCCAACAAGGCTGTAACAACCGCTTCATCTTCATCCGATGCCATGGCGGACACAAACACATCCCACAATCCTTTGTGAGCATGAGAACTAAATAATATGGTTTGTATAACTTGAGCACATCAAACGATGTGCAAGCATACAGCCCGGGTCCAAATTACGTTTTTAATAACCGGAAAAAATCAATCAATGTTTCAGAAGTTTTCATAATATCTATTATATTCTGGTTAATGCAGGAACATTATGAGCATGTAATTGTAGTGAATGGTACAGCATTTTTTTTTTTTAATAATAGCCTCTTGACCTCCTCCCATTTCCAGGTTTCTATAGCAGTCGGACTTTCAGGGTTTGCTTGCGTCATGCTGGTGGTTATCTTCCTCTTCAATAAGTATGGCCGAAATTCCAAGTTAGCCATCAAAGGTAGGTCTACACACACTGCAGTTTGAACTATGGCTGAACACATTTCTGACAGGGCTATAGCGCCACCCCTGGCTTTTTCTACATTTGTGTGATGTTTATTAAATTTTTTCCACATCAAAGGTGATTCCACCTTTGATGGAATCAGTAATTCTAATGTATAGCAGCCTCATTAGTTCATTACTAAATAGCACCTGACCGATAAATGGTGGCTCATTTGATATAATTGCTGGCTGTTGTGTGCATATACAGTACAGGCCAAAAGTTTGGACACACCTTCTCATTCAATGCTTTTTCTTTATGTTCATGACTATTTACATTGTAGATTGTCACATCAAAACTATGAATGAACACATGTGGAGTTATGTACTTAAAGGCCTACTGAAATGAAATGTTTTTATTCAAACGGGGATAGCAGATCCATTCTATGTGTCATACTTGATCATTTCGCGATATTGCCATATTTTTGCTGAAAGGATTTAGTAGAGAACATCGACGATAAAGTTCGCAACTTTTGGTCGCTGATAAAAAAAGCCTTGCCTGTACCGGAAGTAGCGTGACGTCACAGGTTGAAAGGCTCCTCACATTTCCCCATTGTTTACACCACCAGCGAGAGCGATTTGGACCGAGAAAGCGACGATTACCCCATTAATTTGAGCGAGGATGAAAGATTCGTGGATGAGGAACGTGAGAGTGAAGGACTAGAGTGCAGGATGTATCTTTTTTCGCTCTGACCTTAACTTAGGTACAAGGGTTCATTGGATTCCACACTTTCTCCTTTTTCTATTGTGGATCACGGATTTGTATTTTAAACCACCTCGGATACTATATCCTCTTGAAAATGAGAGTCGAGAACACAAAATGGACATTCACAGTGACTTTTATCTCCACGACAATACATTGGCGAAGCACTTCAACTACGGAGCTAACGTGATAGCATCGTGCTTAAATGCAGATAGAAACAAAAGAAATAAGCCCCTGACTGGAAGGATAGACAGAAGATCAACAATACTACTATCAGGAGACACCGAACCAAACACTGGACCTGTAACCACACGGTTAATGCTGTGCCGCCTGTCGAAGCCTAGCAATGCTGTTGCTAACGACGCCATTGAAGCTAACTTAGCTACAGGACCTCGTCGGAGCTACGATAAAAACATTAGCGCTCCACCTACGCCAGCCCTCATCTGCTCATCAACACCCGTGCTCACCTGCGTTCCAGCGATCGACGGCGCGACGAAGGACTTCACCCGATCATCGATGCGGTCGGCGGCTAGCGTCGGATAGCGCGTCTGCTATCCAACTCAAAGTCCTCCTGGTTGTGTTGCTGCTGCCGGCCGCTAATACACCGATCCCACCTACAGCTTTCTTCTTTGCAGTCTCCATTGTTCATTAAACAAATTGCAAAAGATTCACCAACACAGATGTCCAGAATACTGTGGAATTTTGCGATGAAAACAGAGCTGTTTGTATTGTGATACAATGTGTCCCAATACTTCTGCTTCAACCATTGACGTCACGCGCATACGTCATCATACATAGACGTTTTCAAGCGGAAGATTCCCGGGAAATTTAAAATGTCACTTTATAAGTTAACCCGGCCGTATTGGCATGTGTTGCAATGTTAAGATTTCATCATTGATATATAAACTATCAGACTGCGTGGTCGGTAGTAGTGGCTTTCAGTAGGCCTTTAACAAAAATGTGAAATAACATAAAACATGTTTTATATTCTAGTTTCTTCAAAATAGCCACCCTTTGCTCTGATTATTTTTTCGCACTCTCTTGGCGTTCTGTCGATGAGCTTCAAGAGGTAGTCACCTGAAATGGTTTTCACTTCACAGGTGTGCTTGAAGCTCATGGAGATCAGAGCAAAGGGTGGCTATTTTGAAGAAACAAGAATATAAAACATGTTTTCAGTTATTTCACCTTTTTTTGTTAAGTACATAACTCCACGTGTGTTCATTCATAGTTTTGATGTGACAATCTACAATGTAAATAGTCATGAAAATAAAGAAAACGCATTGAATGAGAAGGTGTGTCCAAACTTTTGGCCTGTACTGTATGTTAGCTGCCATTATCTGTGTTGATGTTCACTTTCTGTGCATATACAGTAGGACTTTGAGTTTGTTTCATTAGATGACAGAGTGAAGATAAGATATTGTGTTCGTAATACTAACCTAAATAAAGAAAAGGATTTAAACTCACCGTTTGTAAATGACGGGCACATGTAAAGTTGAGCAAACCTTCTGATGAAGATGTGTTGACGACAGGAACCTCAGATTGGTCAATACTTCCCCATACCATCTTAAAATGCTTGTTCATCTCCTTTCTGAAAAGTGTAGATCAATTAAAATACTACTTTGACTGGAATAAAGTATTCGGGATTGGAAGCACAACATATATTTTTTCAAGCTGATAGCGCTAACTTATTTATATGTACTGTTTTTTTAAATGTAAACTAAGTGTAGTTTGTGCACACCTTGAGGTAAGAAAGGTGGATTTGACAAACTGTACCTGTAGATTTATCCAGACAAAAGCCAACGATGGCCGGTCGTCCATCATTTCAATGATAACTTCCGATCTTTTTAGCCCCCTCTGGTGAATTATTTGCACCTTTAAAACCACGAGGCCACAGCAAATGGCTTTGGGGCGGCTTCTTTAGCAGCAGGCATATTTAAACAGTCGTAGCGATGCATTTCATGTGGTTGATGAGGTTGGATATGTTGAAGTGTAATGTTTTTCTCCTCCGAGCAGAATGTTTGCAGAAGATATCAAGGAAATAGCACACAGAATGTTTTCCTCTAAAACAGTGAAGAATCCCACACAATTAACATCACGTTTGTTTACAATTACAAAGTTTATGGCAAGTAAAAGGAGCCCTTGATTTGCTCTCCCCTGTAATGCACAGTATGGGTTATCTCATTGGACATTATTATTTCTATATTTTTATTGGTTATCAGAGCTATTTTTTATTGTTATGAATTTATCAATGTGATGTCATAATTTCTCATACCAACCGGGTAATTATTAATCTCATATTTGTCGTGCACTCCTATTAATTATGAATGCATGCCTCACACTTTGTCTAGGTCCTGGTGAGGAAGACTCTAACAGCCCACTTCACCATGTCAATCATGGGATTATGAGCCCGTGTACGCTGGATGGTGGACTTGACGCTTTGATGATTGGAATGAACAGGATTCCTATTATAGAGAATCCACAATACTTCAAACATGGATACAACTGCAATAAACCCACCGCATGTGAGTAGAAACTAAATAAAAGCCCCTTTCTCACAGAAATTACTCAAAAGTAGCCCGTAGAAGACAAATCGTTAAAGGCCTACTGAAAGCCACTACTACCGACCACACAGTCTGATAGTTTATATATCAATGATTAAATCTTAACATTGCAACACATGCCAATACGGCCGGGTTAACTTATAAAGTGCAATTTTAAATTTCCCGGGGAACTTCCGGTTGAAAACGTCTATGTATGATGACGTATGCGCGTGACGTCAATGGTTGAAACGGAAGTATTCGGACACATTGTATCACAATACAAACAGCTGTGTTTTCATCGCAAAATTCCACAGTATTCTGGACATCTGTGTTGGTGAATCTTTTGCAATTTGTTTAATGAACAATGGAGACTGCAAAGAAGAAAGCTGTAAGTGGGATCGGTGTATTAGCGGCTGGCTGCAGCAACACAACCAGGAGGACTTTGGTTTGGATAGCAGACGCGCTATCCGACGCTAGCCGCCGACCGCATTGATGATCGGGTGAAGTCCTTCGTCGCGCCGTCGATCGCTGGAACGCAGGTGAGCACGGGTGTTGATGAGCAGATGAGGGCTGGCGTAGGTGGAGCGCTAATGTTTTTATCATAGCTCTGACGAGGTCCCTTAGCTAAGTTAGCTTCAATGGCGTCGTTAGCAACAACATTGCTAGGCTTCGCCAGGTTGGGCAGCATTAACCGTGTGGTTACAGGTCCAGTGTTTGGTAGTATTGTTGATCTTCTGTCTATCCTTCCAGTCAGGGGCTTATTTCTTTTGTTTCTATCTGCATTTAAGCACGATGCTATCACGTTAGCTCCGTAGCTAAAGTGCTTCACCGATGTATTGTCGTGGAGATAAAAGTCACTGTGAATGTCCATTTCACGTTCTCGACTCTCATTTTCAAGAGGATATAGTATCCGAGGTGGTTTAAAATACAAATCCGTGATCCACAATGGAAAAAGGAGAATGTGTGGAATCCAATGAGCCAGCTTGTACCTAAGTTACGGTCAGAGCGAAAAAAGATACATCCTGCTCTGCACTTTAGTCCTTCACTCTCACGTTCCTCATCCACAAATCTTTCATCCTCGCTCAAATTAATGGGATAATCGTTGCTTTCTCGGTCCGAATCACTCTCGCTGCTGGTGTAAACAATGTGCAGATGTGAGGAGCCCTTCAACCTGCGATGCACGCTACTTCCGGTACAGGCAAGGCTTTTTTTATCAGCGACCAAAATATGCGAACTTTATCGTCGATGTTCTCTACGAAATCCTTTCAGCAAAAATACGGCAATATCGCGAAATGATCAAGTATGACACATAGAATTGATCTGCTATCCCCGTTTCAACAAAAACAAATAATTTCAGTAGGCCTTTAAGTCACCATTCATTTATTTGTCCTATCAGACAGTTAGCGAGCAGATGTCCTAAGAATAAACACACAGTGGAAAATAAAACACACACATGTCAGAGTCTCTCACTTCATAGCCATTGGAATTATCTTTAGTTTAGGACTTTTGGTCATTTGAAAATGTCATTGCAATTCTTATAGCAGTGATAAGCGCTTGTGCCTCACAGCGAGAAGGTTTGATTCCCAGGCTCTTAGTCTTTCTGTGTGGAGTTTGCATGTTCTCCCCTTGCTTTGCGTGGGTTCTCCCCGGGTACCCTAGATTCCTCCCACCTCCTAAGAAATGCATCTTTGGATAGGTTGATTGTCAACACTAAATGAGCCCCAGTGTGTGAATGTTGTCTGGGTGTGTTGGCCCTGCAATGAGGTGGCACAGTGTACATCGCCCTTCCGCCCAAGTGTAGCTGGGATAAGTTCCAGCCCCTCCGCTACCCAGACAAGGACACGAGGTAGAAAATGGATGGATGGATGCAAAAGGTTGGCGTACAGGATTAAAAAGTTGAAAGGGGTTCAGTTTTTGTCCATGTCTGCCTTATTAACCCCGGATTCTCACAGGACGCTTAACGGCGCAGGACGTCACCGCCATCCGGAAAAGCCCACCGCCGTTCTGATGCGCACTGTTGTGTAGCAAAGTGGCAAAAATTCTTAGGAGATCTCGCAAATCCAGTCATGTGATAGAAGAGTTTTAGTAAAACGAAAACCAAATGGTTTATTCAGTCCTTCCAGGAGTAACTCGGTCCTGCCATTCGAGATACGTATCGGCTGCTGAACAGCAACACCACAGAACATATCGAGCTTTGCCGTCCAACAATACGCACAGGCAGGCGTCTGTGACAGCACCGACTCGTGGAAAAGACAGTTTTACCTTGCAGAACGACAACTTTATTTTTCCATTTGTAGCAAGCAACGACAGACATCATCTCATCTCATTTAACTCCCGCTAACCACTCCCCTGCATCCCTGGCCTCCATACCAGCTGGTATTTGACATAGGTCCCCAAATAGCTGTCCAGGATATGCCTGTAATATGATTCTTTGATTTTGGGCCTCTAATATCAGCATGTCCTCATCCATTTGTGTTAACGAGGTGATGTTAGATCTGAAAACCTTTGACATGTTGACTTCAGGTCCGTCCTTGCCCATTGAAACATTTCAAAGTGTAAAATGCGATCCGTCTTGAACACAAAGTAAACCGAATGATT